>NC_071277.1:18439823-18594823 GCF_023375685.1 Ictalurus furcatus | reverse complement strand
CGATAGTCAAATGAATGCATAGATAGATAGATAGATAGATAGATAGATAGATAGATAGATAGACAGACAGTCAAATGAATGCATAGATAGATAGGTAGATAGAGAGAGAGAGAGATAGTCAAATGAATGCATAGATAGATAGATAGATAGATAGAGAGAGAGAGAGAGAGAGAGAGAGAGAGAGAGAGAGAGAGATCGAGTCAAATGAATGCATAGATAGATAGATAGACAGAGATCGAGTCAAATGAATGCATAGATAGATAGATAGATAGATAGATAGATAGACAGACAGAGAGAGAGTCAAATGAATGCATAGATAGATAGGTAGATAGAGAGAGAGAGATAGTCAAATGAATGCATAGATAGATAGATAGATAGAGAGAGAGAGAGAGAGAGAGAGAGAGATAGATCGATCGATAGTCAAATGAATGCATAGATAGAGAGATAGATAGATAGATAGAGATAGAGAGATAGATAGATAGTCAAATGAATGCATAGACAGAGAGAGAGAGAGAGAGAGAGAGAGAGAGAGAGTGATAGATAGATAGATACTGTAGACAGACAGGCAGACAGACAGATGGATAAAAATGCTTCACCTAAAAATATTGGCACAGCTAACAATAATCCAGTGAGGTATTTTATTAGTATTATAAACAACCAATAAAACCAACAACAACAACAACAACAACAACAATAATAATAACAATAATAATAATAATCAATAAACAAATATGTGACCAGCATTATTTGGTGCAGTATTTTTATTCATTTGTTTGTTCATTCATTTATTTTATTTGTTGAAAAATACTTCATCTAAATATATTGGCATGGCTAACAATGAACATGTAGAACATTCCGGGTAAGTGAAGGACCAGCATTTTGGGATTTGTTTGTTTGTGCTTGTTTGGTTGTTTGTGCTTGTTTGTGCGTCCTTGTTGTTTGTGCTTGTTTGTTTGTTTGTGTCTGTCTGGCTCAATAGTTAAGGCTCTGGGTTACTTAGTAGAAGGTCGGGGGTACAAGCCCCAGCACTGCCAAGCTGCCACTGTTTGGCCCCTGAGCAAGGCCCTTAACCCTCTCTGCTCCAGAGGTGCCGTATCCAGTCTGCCCCTACCAGTTAAAGGGGGATTATTTATATGCAAAAATGATTTCCCTGTCCTGTAATGTACATGTGACAAATAAAGACTTATTAGTAGTAGTAAGAGATTTGGATACAGTTTGATATTGTTCAGTTAATAAAAGTCACACAGATAATAATAAAACTAAACCCTGTTTGTCTCTTGAGTAAATGATAGATACATTCGCAAATGGCAACTCCGTGTGTACACAGATGATGTTGTTTGGCCACTGATCGATTTTGAAACCAAACTGGAACTCGAAATGCAGTATGTTGCTGTTGGGAAAAATCTGTGGTCTCACAGAAGCCACACAAGAAGATGCCAAGAAAAAGTGAGCAGCGGGAAAAAAAAAAAAAAAAAAAAAAATGACTCAGAGGCGTCCGAGCCAAAAATGCTTGATAGGAAGTGCTTTAAAGCCAGACTGCAGAAAAGAACGAACCTTTGTAATTGTTTCTGAGGCCAGTGGAGTCAACGGGCTCATCCGACTCCAGATGGAGCCACATCTGATGGGTCACACTGACGATCGAGTCAGGCATTAAGCTGCCAGTCAAAAATGAAATCACTCCAGATCACTCTCCTGTTGGAGAAGAACGGCGGCTACTTTGCCATGAGATTGAAACATGGCAACTGCTTATTTTAGGTCAATCTTTACATAAAACTATTCATTCAGAATTGGAAAAATGCCAGCCATAACGTGCTTCCACAACTGAGCACTAACATATATCTGCTTGAGAAACCTGGTATGAGATGCACAGCTGCATTGTGCAGGAGGAGGAGGAGGAGGAGGAAACCTGTGAGGAGGACTCGCTTACAAACATTTGGAAGATTACAGTTCCAGGAATTCATTTCCAGGAGACATAAATATGTTGCTGGAAGGAAAGACGGTTTAGCAGCAAGAACGTAGCTAACGATTAGGACTTGCGCTCAAATTTCACGTACAACAAGCAGATCAGCCGTGGTCCATTTGAAGCCTGATGTTGGGATCTGCACACACATTGCCTCCTCGGTTTTAAACACCCATGTTGTTGTCGTTGTTGCTAATCCAGTGCTAAGAGCCATGCATACGTACACTATATGCGTGCTTAAACTTCACCTCACAGCGCTAATTATACGAACGCTGAAAAACCGCAATAAAGCTTAAACTCCGCAATCCCATCTGTCTAAGATTAATGGTGCAATATCGCTTCAGTGTGTCATTTAGAATCCATTTGCATCATACGGCACCACGGGGACGCAGATTTAGCAGCAATTGAGTATACAACTCAGCTATTTGGAAAAAGTTAAAGATGTCAAGTGAAAGAGTTGTGGGGAAAATGCATCAAATATGTGCACGCAGGTACACCGTCTCAGAGTCTGGGCTCTAAATGTGTTTTGGTGGTTTTCAGGAAAAAAACAAAAAAAAAAAAAATATTCCGAGAGAGCGAGAGAAATGATGGGAACCAATGAGAGTTACTATTGTAAGCTTTGCTAGTGATACCATCAGGTTGTCAATCTAATCCACCATATTCAAGCATGCAAACATAGCGATCAAGGCAGATTTAGCTGAAACCGCTGAGAGATTTCCCTCATCAAACACTCAGACCACTTCCATTACAAATGAGGCTGGTAATACGGAATCAGGTTCAGCTCTGTGGAGTGTTACCTTGGCTCAATCAGGATTAAATCCAATTGTACCGCTCCAGAAAAACAATCCTGCACTATTTGTATTGGGGTATATGAAAAAGCAATCGGATTAGCAATATTAGACAAAGGGAAAGCACTTCAAGGAGATTTACAATGTACTGTGCAACAAACTGAACCCGAGCAAAAGGTTCAAATCGGATTTTTGTTTGGCACGGAAAAGTGACCGTAAACCCGCCTTAATTGCCATCGGAGCGGTAGTTGATGTCGAAGTAGTACATGAAACACCCCGCTGATTTACACAAGGGCTTTTGCTGGTGTACTGGGACGCTGAACGCGCCTGTGCCGAGAACTAATTCCCTCATAATTCATCTTTCAGTGGGGCAGCCACTGTGAAATAGACAGTAATAAAATTCCTGGCCTGTTGTAATTATTTGAAGTGGTGCAACGTTAGATTGAAATGAATCGCAATACTTCATGACGATGGAAGCCACGCCCTCTAAGACCGGCGATAACGACCAGGCAGTCATTAAGGTAAGTGTGGAACTCTGCACCCCCGTCACATCCCCTCATGATCAGGCCATTAACACTGCGGCTATTAAGTCGCCTTAATAACAAAGTAAAGTGGCGAACAAGTGCGATTCTCTCAGCTTCAATTTACAGACCGAGATGTAATAATCGATAGCCATTAACCCTGCGTAAACATGATTTCAAGCTTCAATTGCCTTGTTTGTCGTTAATGGTTACAGAAATCATCACATATTTGCCTGTAAAGATACTGTCTTTATGTAAAATCCATTGCTTATAAAAGACACAGGCTGGATAATGTATCTATAAAGACTCAGCTAAACTGCTTTGGTTGTTTCTTTTTTTTAACATAATTGGTTCTCAGACATCAGCTTGAAATCACCACCTTGCTGAAACCCCCCCCCCCCGAAATTCTAATGGTTTTCATTACAGACCATCAGCTGTTAACCATTAAAACCATTACCAAATGGTTTCCATTGCGTAGTAGGACGTATTTAGGATGTAGGTCCTTAATGGTATCCACTAGACATAACATGATGAACAGTATACGTTTTTCAAAATAAGTATTCAAAATGAACTTGCAAATGTTAGCAGCTATAACTGGTGAGAAAGTTCGCTCACAAACTAGCAGGGAATGGACGGTCTAAATGTTTTCGCAGGTTTTGTGGATACCTTTTTTGTATATCGATTGCCATCTTCCTGGAAACATCATGACAAGATAGTGCAGTATTATTTATGGACCAAGAGTCATGGGTTGAGGATATGAGGTTGCCATCGCACATGGTAACATACTGTAGTGTCCTCTTTGTGTGTGGCACTGATCAAGAAGACTTAGTGTTTCTGTTAGCATTAGCATTAGCTGTGGCCAAATTAGCCTCAGAATGTCTGCATAATAGACCGCTTCTCAGAAAGCCTCGGTGTGCACCTGGCTCGAAGTTTGCATGCGAATGTCAAGGGCGTGTGAGAATTTTGGAGCACGTGGAGGAAGGAGGACTTCCACTAGCAGGCTTCACAGCGTTTAGCCGAGCGTGCATATTTCACATATTCACAATAAATCGATTTTTTCATCTAACATTTATTCATTTAGCAGACGCTTTTATCCAACGCGACTTACAAATGAGGAAATGCATCTTACATTCACCAGTTTCACAGCTGTGTTACTAAACATCGTCAAGAGTCTTCATATGAACTGGTGATTGAATCGGAGTATCGGTTTTATGACTAGCAGATGTGCCAAGCATTATTTTAGCATTAGCGATAAATTATGAGAATTTTGAAGCGTGCGGCGGAATTCGGAGGAAGGGAGGCATCCACTTGCGTGTAACAAGTTTGCTCTGCAAATGATCGTTACTTAACAAGCCACATGATTATGCGATCTTATATTATGCCGACTATCTTCAAATTTAAAAAAAGTCAAAAAGATAAATAGGATAAATATGAAAGTTATGCAGTGCCGCGCTTTTCACAGATTTAAAAGGATATTAAAATACCACTGTACGACAACATCTCAGAGAAAAATCCCACTCGTATAAAACGAGTAACACTCAAATTCACAGGTTTGTATATTCTTACATAAGACTCAGCAGCAGTAAATAAGATTTGTAAACAAATATAGGCTTTAGTTTAACATAAGGCACAGTGGCAGGGTAAATAAGGTATACGTGTAAAAAGATACCCGTGTCGTCTGTCTTCACATTCCAGTGGCAAAATTATAAATATGAGAGTAGTGCAGGGTGACAATGAGTTTAGTGTCAACTGTAACACGTCACAACTTCTCATTCAAAAACTATTTACATCTGACAAAACCAAGACTGCTACTTTGTGTTATAACACTTGCTTTAATGGGATTTTTTTTTTTGTTGAAAAGTTGAAGAAAATATTTTAAAAACACACGTTAAGCATTTTGTTTAAAAAAAAAAAAAAAAAGATACATCTTGCCTATCATAACCATGGCAAAAACTTACTTTTCTGGCAAGACACTGAACAGGGATGGATGGATGGGCGGATGGATGGAGGGGCAGATGGTCAGATGGATGGATGGATGGAGTGGCGGATGGATGGATGGATGGATGGACGGACGGATGGAGGGGCGGATGGATGGATGGATGGGCGGATGGATGGAGAGGCAGATGGTCGGATGGATGGATGGAGTGGCGGATGGATATATGGATGGGCAGATGGATGGAGCGGTGGATGGATGGATGGATGGGGCGGATGGATGGATGGATGGAGGGGTGGATGGATGGAGGGGCAGATGGTCAGATGGATGGATGGATGGAGTGGTGGATGGATGGAGGGGCGGATGGATGGATGGGGGGCGGATGGGGCGGATGGATGGATGGAGTGGTGGATGGATGGAGGGGCGGATGGTCGGATGGGGGGCGGATGGATGGATGGACGGATGGAGGGGCGGATGGTCGGAGGGGCGGATGGATGGATGGATGGTCGGGGGGGCGGATGGATGGATGGACGGATGGAGGGGCGGATGGTCGGAGGGGCGGATGGATGGATGGGCAGATGGATGGGCGGATGACAAGCTGCAGTATTTTTTTCTTCTCAACTTCAAGAGAGGAAAAACGAGAGGCTGTTGAATGGAACGGTTGTTTACAGCCACTGTAACATAAAAATAACACATAAAGGTTAGCTAGCATGCTAGGTTGTGTATGTGGAAACTAGAAAGGATCCCAGAAGAAATGCAAGATCTATTAACCACTTTACAAGGCTACAGTGACAAATATAAATACTGTAAATCAAAATCACAACAATGCTGATTCTCCTCAAATTTAAATGATAGTGCATCCTCTGCTATCGCGCTCTGTACTTTACATTTCTGATCTCCGGGGGGTTTTTTCATGCACTGACAGCGGATACATCTTCTAATAATGTATGTTAATTATAAACAAATAGCTTGTGCAGCACAATCAACAGTTTTGCTACAAATATCCTTTAATAATGAACCAAATGAACCCCCTTGATGTGAAAATAATGGCGTGTTAATTATGATAAAGGAGGTAATGAAAGACTTTTGTGATGCTCGATCTTCCCTTGCAGATCACAAATTTGATTAAGCTAACAGCGCTAATTTGGAGATATTCCATGAAAAGGAAGCTACTAAACAAAATATGGATTTCTCCAACTACTATACACCGCAATGACACGTATAGCAATGACAAACCGCTTGCTTCAGACAAGACCAAAACAAAACGAAAGTGCATGCGAATGTCATTTGAAAGCATCAGAATAATAAATAAATAAATAAATATTTTATTAACAGTAAAAACACATTTTTAAAAATCTAAAAACTAAATGAAACTAGATTTATTTGTTTGTTCGTTTAATTTTATTTATTAGCTATTCCTTTATAAATAAATCGATCAATTAATGGATGAATTTAGTTTGTTTATTTATTTGTTTATACTGTTTAGTTATTTTTTTACGATTATTATTTTTAATGTTACTCATTTTTTCAGACTTTTTGTCTCCTTTGAAATACATTTTATATTTATTCTCGTGGAAATCCTCATGTATTCTCAACGGAAACGTTAAATGAAATAATAAATCCTAAATATCTAGTCATATATAAAGCCATATTCTCAAAATGTCTTCTGAATTCTGGAGTCTGAAGTCTGGAACTAAGCAACTTTAAATTCCCCGAGTAACATACAGTGTTTTATACATTTTTTTCTTCACTCTATTCCCTCAGATCTGAGATGGATGGCAGATGGTGCCAACACTTTCCGCGTTCAGGCGGGCGAAAACGGCGTCCGTCTCACACCTCGACAAATACTCCAGACTCAGTGCTGCATATTGGTTATTTCGTGTCGTTCAGAACAGTGGTCCAAACAGAGCCCTTGAAACACGCCGTCAAAAACAGGCGCTTATATAAGCAATATTTGGGAATAAAGGTGAGCGCTCTCATCAACCCTCAAAATGTCCTTGCAGCCGGCTGAGATGAGAACTGAAATGAGTCACGCTGTTATTCTGCACATTGTCTTGGTGAGAGACCTTTCAATCTTCTGCACACACACGCTTTTTGTATGGTTTCTGTATTTTATTTCTTACAAATTGAGTACAGGTGGAGTGGCCTCTGTGCTCATCAGATACAAAGGAAATGGGCGTGGGCTTGGTCCTTCAATCACAGTGAAAGGGTGTGGCTTCTGAGCCTGTCAGTCCAATTGAAGGAGTTTTGAAGGAGCCTTTGTGCCTGACGGACACTATGAATGAGGCACGGCCTCGGCATCTCAGGCTCAATGAGGGAGGTGTGGCCTTTGTGTGGTGCTACTCAAAAAGGCATGACCTCTGTAGCGGTCAATCCAAGTGAAAGAGGTGTGGCCACTAGCTGTTAGTCCCAGTGAAGGAGGTGTATTCTTGGTGCCTACAAGTCCAAGTGAAAGAGGCATGGCTTCTGTGTCCCAGTTTCAGTGAAGGAGGAGTGGCCTTTGTAGCCGTCTTTACCAGTGAAAGAGGTGTGGCCTCCGTTCATCATAACAAGTGAAGGAGGTGTGGACTCTGTCTGTCATTTCCAGTGGCATGGTGCCTACATGTCCCAGTAAAGGCGGCGTGATCTCTGTGTCTCGGTCCCAGTGCCCATCAGACACAGTGGAAAAGGGTGTGGCCTTTAACTGTAGTGAAGGAGGCATGGGCTCTGACATTTCCAGTGAAGGAGGTGTGGCCTCTGTGTCTTTCAATACAATTGAAGGAGGAGCGGCCTTTGTACCCTGTTAATGAGGTGTAGCCTCTGTGTCTACCAGTCCCAGTCAAAGAGGTGTGGCCCTTGTGCCTCGGTCTGAGAAGGTGTGGCCTCTGTACTGGTGCTAGTCAAGGAGGTGTGGCCTTATCTGTTCAGTGAAGGAGGTGTGGCCTTTTTATCTGTTCAGTGAAGGAGGTGTGGCCTCCGTAACTGTCAGGAATATCCATCCACCCATTTTCTGTACCGCTTATCCTACACAGGGTTACAGGGAGCCAGGAGCCTATCCCAGAGGACTCGGGGGTCAAGGCAGGGGACACGATGGATGGAGTGCCAATCAATCGCAAGGCACAATCGCACACCCATTCACACACTACAGACAATTTAGAGATGCAAATCAGCCTACAGCACATGTGTTTGGACTGGGGGAGGAAACCAGAGTACCTGGAGGAAACCCCCGAAGCACGGGGAGAAAATACAAACTCCGTGCACATAGGGCAGAGGTGGGAATCGAACCCCCGACCCTGAGGTGCAAGAAAAAGGACGTGCTAACCACTAGGTTAGGAAGGAAGATTTGGGAACAGAACAAATAGTTGGATTAAGGAGGAAATGTGAGTCTTTCTTGGTTTAATTCTATAAAATAACATGACGTCTTTATTTGATGAATTGGCATGCCCTTAAAGATGACCGGCTTAAATCGATTTCCAGGTCACAGGTTGAAAGATGACTGAACATTGATTAGAGTATTGGGATACACCCATGAGTTACAACACACAAACCACAGTATCTTTCCAACCGAACAAAAATCCATATTGAATCTTCCGAGTTAGAGAATGAAAGACAGAAACAGTCCCAGGTGTGCATCATCAGCCTTGAGAAGGATTTAGTAAATGGCATGAAAAATTGAACTTTATAACCCAGCTGTGCTATTTACCAAGAAATAAACATCACAGTAGTTCAAGCTCATGTTCAAGTGGCTTTGTCATTTCAACCATATAAATGTTCCTCCAGGACCACGGTGCAACATAAAACATCACGCTAACTACATGAGACGACACGGAACTCGATACGACCTGCACGTTTTTACATAAAGTGCACGTGCAAACGTGTGCTAACACAGGACCTTACGGTAACTACTAAAACAGGAACAATAGGCACAGTAAGTGACCGTGTAGCACCGACCATACACAGTTCTAGTGTGGAAGTGTCCGATATAACAGGTAGTGCAAAAGATAGGTGCCAAAGAGTAACCATATAATTTTAAAATACCATGTTATGTTTACATTTATACCATGACTTCATGGTATGTACATGGAAATGTATTCAGCAGCTTAGCTTATACCAAATATGGGCTTACTGCAGTTATTGCAGTAGCAGCCAGGTGAAGTGTATAATAGTGACAAGAAATTAAATGCTATATTTGTGTAAGTACAGTAGCAGCGACGGTAGCAGGCATCATCTGTTGTGCGGTTTGGAAGATACGCGAACTGCAGCGGGTCCAACGAGGGGGGCAGCGGGGTCTTGATGTGCCTCATGACGAGCCTCTCGAAGCACTTCATGATGGAGGAGTGTAATGGCACGGTAGTCATTGAGGCAGGACACTGAAGACTTCTTTGACATGGGGGCAATGGTGGTGGCCTTGAAGCACGTTGGAACGACGGAGCTGTGCAGCGAGATGTTTATTCCAGAATATCATAGTATCAATAAAAAAAGTGAATAAATTTATTGAAAAGAATCCATATTAGCGAGTTTCTGCTTTTTCGCTAACTAACTCACTCTGCGAAAAGAAGCTAATATTCGCTAACGAACCAGCTAAAGGCTAAAGTCAACTAATCCTGTTGAGGTCTCCATTCTGATCGATCAGAAGGAATCGATTCATTTCACACACGCGATTTTAAAAACGTGTGCAATCGTTGATTGAAACTTGAAGTTTTCTGTGTCTACCGAACATTTATGAAATAAGGAGTCTCCAGTGTCGGTATGATGCAACAGTCAGAGGTAAAGCTGCAACTGTAAAGGTTTTCCACCACATGACAAGAATCAGTGTATAATTAAATATCTTAACTATTCAATGAGAAGGTATCTGATCAAACAACACCCGTAACAGTTAAACGGATATCATCAACGTCTGTAAGCGATTCAGTTTGCGGAAGTGATTCGCGGTTAATCTATATGGAAGCGAAAAATTACGATTAATTAAATAAGCTCCTGAAAACTAGATTTATTCCGTCCATCCTTTAGATATAGCACTAACAAGTAGTTAATCTCCCGTCATCTCAATTCTACCTCAAAGAGCAAGGTTCGTGCTTAAATCCCACAAAAAAAAAAAGTTTAGAGCCAACCTCTGTAAAAGAGTTTAATGAGGGAAAAAAAAAGAAGCTTAATGAGATACAAAGTCATATATCAGAAAATTCTCAGAGCACAGGCTGGGGCAGAAACACAATATAGGCCAGCTGGGCCCGAGCCTCATTATCAGTTTATACAAAGCTGCGTAATGTGCTCAGTGACAAGCCGTATTAATAGACTGTGGGTGAGCTTTTACAGAGCCTGTGACCAGCGGTAATTTTATACTGTCCAGGAGAGCTGAGAAAATAAAAAGCTTGTTCAAATTCACTACCGAGTCACTGGTTTGACGTACAAAGCGGATGCAGGTCGTCGCCAAAGCGAGACGAAACTCCCGAGAACTTTCTAAACAAACTGCGAAATGCTAAAGAAGGTCTGGACGAACGTTTTCTAAGCACTAGCGTTCCTGCCTCACAGCAGCAGAATGATTACATGCACCACGGTTGTTTGTTTATAACCATCACCCTTGGGATGACATAACGGGGATATTTCTTAAATACGAAACGTTAAGCAACTTTCCGGAGGTGTGGATTAGCAAAGCTATTCCAAACAGTATAGTAGAAGGAGCAAATAGGAAGCATAGGCAAAAATTCCCTTTTTTTTATTTATTTATTTATTTATTTTTTTGCGACGGTACTCAGGAGACTCGGCATTGTACTGTATGTGTCTGAACAGCGGTAAATGTGCTATTAGGAGGAATGCAGGATGAATATCCAGCTCTTTCGTCATGTGTTTTGTCCTTGTTCTGTACAGACTATTTCACTGAGAAGAGAGAACATAAGGCACATTTGACCTTTATTGAGAGCGAACTGCCTCAGAACGAGGCAGGTGATCTGAAATCAGATGTCCCACAGGCTTTAAGGTGACCCAGAAACAAAGGAAAATTATAACGGTGTCAGGTGTCCCTTTTAAGTCTTACATATGGTCGGGGTCAAAACGACCCCATTGTAAATTCTCGCTAAAAGTGGAACAGTACTAGAAATGATTTATACAACATAGGATTTATTTATTTATTTAGTCATTTATTATTCAGGTGTTTATTTGTTTCGTTATTTCTATGCTCTATTTACTTGTTTTATGTAGTAGTTACTTTGTTCGCTTGTTCGTTTGTGTACATTCAGGTTATTCTGACCTGAAAGAAAAAGAGGGAAGTAAAAGCATTAGCATTAAGCAATATCGCACAGGCACGAGCCGCTAATTCGGCCACAGCTAATCACAGGCAGATTTTTAGTTCTATAAACAAGAAATTAACATCGAATAACTGACATTTTCTGACACAATTTGGCCAAACATTGTTTATTTTTGCCCCGTTAGCGGAAATAGATCCCGAAGAAGCTACGCTCCGTTTATAGCCTGTCGGCTAGCAAAAAACAACACGTAGTCTAAAAAAGTACGTATTGCGTATGATTATTACATAAGGAATCATACGCTTGGGGGTGTACCGTTAGAGGAAAATAATCACTGCCAGTGGTGGTGTGATGAAGCGGAGTGACTGCGACCTCGAATTAAAATGACTTGCTGACTCATTCTAATGACTTAGAAACTCATTATTTCAAGACATTATCTCATTACTAACTCCATGTTTCAGTATGTTATCTCATCATTAAACTTACTAATGTGTTATTTCAATATATTCTCATTATTAAACTTTCTAACTCACTATTTCAGGATCTCTCATTATTAAACATACTAACTCGTTATTTTAGACAAAATAATGAGATCTGTTGAACTAATTGTAATAATGTGTTAGTAATTCCTAATAAGATAATCGCTTGAAATAATCAAGAACTCATTATTATAACCCAAGTCAGTAAGTCGTAATAACTCGATAATATCTTATGAGTAAATAATTAGTCAGTCATAATAACAAGTTACTATTACATTATATAATGGTTACCAAGTTGACATAAAAAGATAATTCGTTAGTAAGTCATAATGAGTTAGTAAATGGTAATAAATGGTAATAATGAGTCATAATAACGAGTTAGTAAGTCGTAATGAGCTACTAAGTTGTAATGAGACAATATCTTGAAACAAAAAGTTATTACATCAAAATAACAAGATATTATAGGAGTTTAAAAAAAAAAGTTTCACACCTTCCATAATTTTTAGCCTATTAATCTGGAAGAATTGTTCATTTACACGCAAACATCTTAACGGACATTGTTTCTTTCAAATTATTTCGATATCACACACATTCCAGAATGTATTTAAACAGAGAAAAGTTGTTTTTATAAGAGTTCATAAAGCTAGGCTTATCTTTCTCCGAGATCTGAAACATTGCATGGCTACAACACTACAGGAAGAAACTGTCCGACTTGATGGCTTTCTTTTCATCTGCTCGAAGCCAAACCTTGTCAGTAGAATAACTGCTTCTCTTTTCACTTGTCTCTGCAACCTTGAGTGGAATTTACAAGCTGTTGTTTTTGCCCTTTCTAGCAATAGGAAGTTTGGTGGAATTACGTAAAAGGTCACGCCGACAAAAAGAAGAAAAAAGAAAAAAAATCAAATTGATTTGTTTGTTAGTTTGGTGTGAGAGCTAGACAGGAAGTGTGTTCTGCCATCACAGAAATGGCAGCAAGGAATCAATGAAGCCATCGGTGGAGGAAATTGTTCACTGACAAGCGAGGTCGAGAGTCATAAAACACACACCTGCTGAATTATGCTTCGTTGTGCAAATCTGACAAATGTACCAAAGGATTTAATTAGCATCTACTGTACTAGTGAGCGGTTTAGCACTGGAGATTAGAGAGATGAATATTTAAGGGTCTGCATTTAAATTACGTGGCACTTTTTTCTGTTTTTTTATTTATTTTTTTTATTTCTTTATTTTTTTTTTAATACCGTATCCATAAATTAGCACTTTTACAGTAAACATGTTAGATCTATTGGGAAAAATCCTCTATCACAAAAATCTAATTGCCTCCTTTATCATAGCAAACATGCAATTAATTTCACATTAACTTGCTTAATTAGGTGTTTCCCTTAAAATGTGAAAGTCCTTTTTAGCAAAACACAACATTTATTATGCTGTTAATAATGAATGTATACAATCAAGAGATTATGTAAAAATAAATAAATAAATAAATAAATAAAATTTGCACAAAGCATACAAACACAAAGTGCTGAAGTCATAATCGTTATTTTCAATGAGCTTTTCTTGCGTCCGAGTCAGCTTTTTAAAAGTGCTGACCCATTTTAAGTCTTTGTCATGACTTTTTTGTGAACGCCGAATAAAACAAACATTATCTGATCAGAAAAATGAAACAGCATAGCTCCTTCAGGACGCTTTATTCTTAAAAAGAATAAATAAATCGAATTGATGTGCATAATTACATTAGGGTGTATTCCCAACTCACAGATCCAACCCTGCCCACGATAAAGTGCTTACTGTCTAATAAAGAACTCTTATGGTTATACTGACTATTATAAAACGTACGGTAGAATGTAGACAGTAGTCAAACTTGTCTATCTGGAAGTCAGTGAAGAGCGAAATGGTGTCTCCAGGGTCAGCCAGTATGGTCCATGTGCACTCTATGCTGTTCTTCTAGCTGTTCATGCCACTGGGACACCGGAAAGTTCCATGCATACTCTGCTGACAGAATAACAGGATATTTTTCTCCCATTTTCTCCAACACTAGGGAGGGCGAAGTCGAGCATGTTCTTCCTAACTGCTGCTCGTGCTACATCACAGGGTAACTGATCATACTCAGAGCCAAGTGCTCCCAAAATACATGTAGTAGCTGGACTGGAACTCTAGGTCTGAATGTGTGTGTGGATGGTGCCTTGCAATCCAGGATCAGGGCTTGACCAAATACTGAGAAATGTCCTTGTGAAGTGCCTTGGAACGTGAAGTGTTATTCAGTGTGTTCCACCAAAACAGGGAGTCAGAGCGGGATATAGTGAGTGGCTCCTCCTACTTTTTAAATAGACAACAGCGGTTAGCTTACTTCACAGCGTGGGCAAAGTGTGTACGAAAAATGTGAGTGAGTGAATGAATTCATGTCATTTCCTTCAGAAAAAAAATGACGTCCACTGATGAAGTTATAACCGACATGGTGCTGGCACACATTTTGGGATCACATCACGTCAGGTCGATGGCATCTCGCTACAACTACCAAGAAACATTGCGGCCTACAAATATGGCACCCCCGGACTACAATTCCCAAAACACGCACTAATTTTCACGCTCAAGCTCACCTGATTACTGAGAATACATACCTATCACACACCCACGCGCACGCTATGTAAACGGACTGTTTACACTCACTTGACGTGAAGTATCGCTCAGTGTAGCTCGTTCTCCTGAAAAACCGAGCCTTATCGTCGTCGTTGCTTTTCTGGTTTTGATCTTTGTCTCGTTTCCTGGTTGCTGATTCCAGTCTGGTCTACTTCGGTCTCTTGACCCTTGCATTTTTGATTTGTCTGCCAGTTTTAAAATAAAGCATTTTAACCTGCACCTGCCCCCGTCTCTCCTGCCTGACAGTGATAAAGTGTCAAAATCTTACTTTTATTAAAAGTGGAAGTATGCAGCCAAAAACTTACTCATGTTCATATATATATATTTATAATCATGCTTTCATGATATATAACTGTTAAGATGACATTTGGCTATATTGTGTCTGGAACATATTGTGTCACTCGGTATTAATTTGTAGAACTGTTGTCTAAAAGCAACATCGCACTGGCGTCCGTGTATATTGTACTGAATATCAGCACAGCTGTGATTAGCTACGGTTACAGACTATGGCCGAAGCACAGCCGTGCAGCGTTGTGTTGAATTGGTAGTTTCACAGTGGGCACCAAGACCATATTGGAGGAGAAGTGCTATAAAACACAGTCCCCTCTGAAACTATCGGAACAGCAACGCCAATTCATTTGTTTGTGATGTACATCAAAGACATTTGGGTTTGAGATCAAAAGATGGACATGAGACGAGAGTTTAGGAAATAACATTTAATATTCGGTCGCTTATCCCTTGCTTGCAATAACTGCATCAAGCCTGCGACTCACTGACATCACCATTTCTTCATTTGTGATGCTTTTGCGGGTTTTTCCTGCAGCCTCCTTCAGTTGTTGTTTGTTTCGGGTGGGGGGGGATTCTCCCTTCAGTCTCCTCTTGAGGTGGTGACATGCTCAATTGGATTAAGGTCTGGTGATTGACTTGGCCGGTCTAAAACCTTCCCGTTAAAGTCCTTTGTTGAGTTGGCAGTGGACAATAAATCTCTTCCTGATTCATTTGGATGCATTTCTCTGTAAACTGGAAGACATACAATAGTGTTTCTGTAGACTTCTGAATTATTCAGCTGCTACTATCATGAGTTACATCATCAATAAAGATTAGCGAGCCTGTTCCAGAAGCACACTACCTCCATCATGTTTCACAGATGAGCTTGTATGTGTTGGATCATGAGCAGATCCTTTCTTTGTCCACACTTTGGCCTTTCCATCACTTTGGTAGAGGTTCATCCTGGTTCTAGAACTTTTGTGGCTCATCTCTGTATTTCTTTGTGAATTCCAATTTGGCTTTCTGACTCTTACTGCTGATGAGTGGGTTGTATCTTGTGGTATGGCCTCTATTTCTGCTCTTGAATTCTTCAAACGGTGGATTGTGGTACCTTCACCCCTGCCCTGTGGAGATTGTTGGTGATGTCATTAACTGTGGTTTTTGGGCTTTTCTTCACAGCTCTCACAATGTTTCTGTCATGAGCTGTTGTTTTCTTTGGAAGACCCGTTCGGTATCTGTTGTTCAATACACCAGTGGTTTCTTTCTTATTCAGGACATTCCAAATTGTTGTATTGGCTATGCCCAATGATTGTGCAATGCCTCTGATCGATTTTCTCCATTTTCTCAGCCTCAAAATGGCTTCGTTTTCTCCCAGAGACAGCTCTCTGATTTTCATGTTGGCTTATCCTTTTTAACAACAAATGCAGTCTTAACAGGTGAAACTATTTATTGTTACATTGTTGTATCAGTCACACCTTTTGCATACCTACAAATTGGGTGGCCTGATACAGAATATGCCATGTTCTATGTCGTTTAACACATCTACATATAAATACCAGGAAATAAAAGATGAAATTATAAACTCTCTTCTCAGACTCATCTTTTGAACTATTTAAAAAAAAAAAAAAAAAAAAAAAAAAAAAAAAAAAACTCATTGGTGTTGCTGTTCCAGTAGTTTCAGAGGGGACTGTGTGCACTCCCAAACAATCTTTCATGAACAGAATGCTATATTGCATGCCTCACGAGCTAATTAACACCTAAAAAAAAATTCTCTATAAATCAGGCCAAACCATTGCTGCATTTCTACATTATTTAACAATAATAATTACTACCATCTGTATGCACTAGCAATAATTGTTGGTTATGCTTTCCCCGGAGGAATTACACGTTTCATTCATATTACCAAGCGTATATCTGTAGCTTAATTACGCTGTTAGTGTATAGCCTGAGGACCAACACAAAAACAGTTAATTAGTGGCATTAACTACATAGGAAACATTCACAATGTTTATTAAACGATCTTAGAATAGAGTTAGAAGGAGAAAAGTTCCTTCTTGCGAATTAATGCTGAAAATATAAACTTGTGGTTCAGAACAAAACGCATATTTGTATAACTAATATTTACGTTTACAATATATAAATGTACATTTTGTGAGCAAATGTAAGTGAACAAATAACATTTTATTATTTAATAGCATTCCTAAGGCGCTAGTAATTTATTTATTTTTTTCACAGTTTCATAAGCTTTAGCATCATTTTATGTTCTGGTAATTTATAAGATAAAACCAGGCAATTGTCTCAGAAATACAGAAACCAAACGGTACTTTTGATTGTTGCTGATGTGGTATGATCAAGTGTACACGTTTTGTGCTTTTAGTACATTTCTTTCACCTGGAAATGTGAACAGTATGCGTATAAAAATAATTAAAATGTACATAATTAGACCTTAAGGACCGCTTATGGATGTGGTGTAATAAGCTTTGCTCTGAAAGTTAATTCAAGGTACACCACACCACACCACAGGCGCCTTCGCAGGTACAAAATGTACCACTGTACTAACAACAACAACAAAAAAAATCTCAGTTAATTTCTGTGAGTGATGTCATATTTAAATGCAAGCATCATTTTAAAGGGGACCTATTATCCCCCTTTTTACAAGATGTAATATAGGTCTCAGGTGTCCCTAGAACGTGTGAGAAGTTCCAGCTCAAAATACCCTACCGATCATTTATTATACCATGCTGTAAATGCCCCTTTTTGTGTGGAAGCAAAGGCACACTGTTTTCGTGTGCGTCCCTTTAAATGCAAATGAGCTGCTGCTCCCCGCCCCTTTCCAGAATAGGGTTCTGCTTTTACAGCTCATGCTTCGGATACTACGGCAACAACGACTCAGGAGAACGAATATGACTGATAGCATAAATACCAGTGTTCAGTCCTACATGTATGAATTATACAGACAGTAAGTGTTTTTGTTTTAATAAGAAAAATGACATAGCTCTGGTCTCTGTGAATACAATCTGAGACGGTGGTAACTTTAGTCGCATTAGTCGTGCTTTCGGAAGCACATTCGGAAAGGCGATTTACAAACATTTACAAAATATAAAGTGCGATACTTACGTCTTCTGGATATGAAGCTAGATCACAAACAGTTGATATTGATCCATGCTTGAGAACCAACTTTTCAGCAAATCCTGTTTTGTATAGACCCTCGATCCCAAAACAGACCCGTGTAAAATAATTCGAAAATAATTTCCTTCAAAAATAAAACTTCTCCACTGCGTCTTCAGTGGCTCTGATGCCAGGAGTACATGAAGACTCTCATATACATTTGTTCTTACAGCCAACAACAGAAGACGCATGCGTAGCCGCGAAGTTCTTCCTATCACCATAACTGCTCCAGCGCAGAGAACGCGGCGGACCGTGTGCAGCTCACTCAGGGGAGGATCTATGCTAATAGGGCAGAGTCCGTCACCAGTCGTGAGCGGGGCCTGTTCCAATGTGACGTCACAATGGATAGAAAACGCGAACGACTCATTTCGAGACACTGTTTAAGATTTAGGGAATATAAAATAAGGAGTGGGTGGATTTTGACCATTATAGGGTGGTCGTGTACACACACTGCCGACACACGCTTATGCTCAAACACCATGTAAAAGTGAATTTTGCATAATAGGTCCCCTTTAATGCTTTTAGTCCTGAAGCTTTTATGTCCTTCACGCAACTGTGAGCTTTGTGTTCCCTTGACTGCAAATTGCCTCATATGTCTGCACTTATGCCCTCGAAGGTCTGATTTAAATGTAGCCATACTTTCAAAATGCCAGTCTCCAGATGGATCATGGGAAGAGAAAATAATGACTGAACAATGGCCACACTTGGGACCAGACCTCCCCTCATATGGCATGGTGTGATACTCAGTTAATGCTCACATTTGTTATTCAGAAAAGGCTTGAAATTAGGAATAAAAAAAACAAAACAACTTTTTTGCAATAATCAAATTAATTAAAGAATGACATGCTGTACTTTTTATCCCTTTTCAGTTACACTTAATGTTGTGGAAGCTGGTTCATATTATCACTTACATTATAAGGGTCATTTCCTTCTTCACCGATCTCTCTTTTTTTCCTCTCTTCAGTTAAAATCATCATGTTACAGAGAAACCAGAAAGTGTAAACTCCTGTCCTGAAGACTGTTACAAAGCACCGACACTGGAGACTCCTTCCAAAAATGCTCAATAAGCATGTCCTCGCAGAAAAAATGCTTCCATAACAATGACATGTTTATAATCTGTCGATTATGTTCACCATTTGCCATACAAGTCCCCGAGTACGTACCTACTATAGAAACAATAACGTATTAAAATGAGTGCGTTAATATTAATCAAGCAATACAAACAGACCAATCAGAATAAAGAACTGAACAGCACTGTGGTCGAAAAGAAAGAACATATCACACTGTCGGCTATTAACGCAGGTTTCTATCCCTTTAACTCGTTAGACAGAACGTACAGCACTTATCCTCTCATCAGGAAAGACACAGAACTAATCCGTCTGTCGGAAATAATCCTCAGTAACTATAAATCTTTGTCTATAAGGCAGTTTGACTCGACTGAATTACCATTCATTAGCATTCAGTGCACCTCAGACAAGCGTCAGGTCTGAGATCTGCACCCAAAAAAAAACAGTTAAATTATTCTTTCTTCACACACTGGATCATAAACCAAAACCGTATTAATAGGAATAGCCGAATGCAAATACGTTACTGGAGGCAAGGGAAATAAACACTTCTCCCCTTTCAGAAACTCCATTCGGTCAATTATGCAAAACAGACGCGGTTTGAAGGCAACGTGGACCGAGTGACGTCCTAACACGCGCTCGGGACTTCGAGCCATTCCATAACCAACAATATTGCGAAACCATTGTGCTTTGGATTGTGGAGATACAACGCAGGTAAAATTCACAATCTACCACTGAGCTGCTTTGTAATTTCACAGCAAGACATAATCTGTATTAAGGGAAATCAATGAGTTCTGATAAGAGACATCTCACCAGTAGGGGATGAAATGTAATCCTTTATAAAAGAATCAGAATGATTATTGATGAGGGGCGATATTCCCGAAGAGGAACCCTACTGAGCCAGTCAAAAAACAAGAAAGAAAAAAAAGGTTCAGTACTAAAAAAAAACATCTAATTTCAGACACTAATAAATAATTGAATGAAACAATTGAATTTAAGACATCCATACATTTTCTGTACTGCTTATCCTACACAGGGTCGGAGTGACCCTGGAGCCTATCCAAGGGGATTCGGGGCAAAAGACGAAGGACACCCTGGACAGGGTGCCAACCCATCGCAGGGCACAACCGCGCACACACACACTCACGCTCACCCATTCACACACTACGGACAATTCGGAAATGCTAATCAGCCTACAATGCATATCTTTGGACTGCGGGAGGAAACCGGAGTACCCAGAGAAAACCCCCGAAGTACAAGGAGAACATGCAAGCTCCATGAACACAGCGCGGAGGCGGGATTCGAACAACCACACCCGGAGGTGTGAGGCAAACGTGCTAACAACTGGTCGTCTAATTGTTTTATTTGAATGATCTCTTATTTATAACTATTGGATTTGAAGGAAGCTGAGAAAATAGCAGCGTTTTTAATCTCTTTATTAATAGGTTTAGATTGCGTGATGTGCCACCATACAAGTCCACGTGCAAGATGTTGCTATAGAAACAATAACGTATCAGAACGAGTGCATTAATTAATGTAATTAACTTTGATTTGTAGCTGCTCTACTGTCCGAGCTGCCATTAGAGAAATTTAATCACCTTCTGAATTGTCCGAAATGATGCGTGAAGTCGGATGCAAGTGTGGATAAAGGTTTATTCGCAAACTATACAAACCACGAAACATAAACTCGGACACCGAGATGCACCGTAAAGACGTATTAAAATGAAATAAACCTAGAAGCACGGAAACAAGCTCCACACGTAAAGACAACGAGTGCTGTACAAACTGTGACTTAAATATCCGTGCTCATAAACCGCCAAACGTGAATCAGGTGTAACCAGTCATGTGACTGCTGGGAATCGTAGGCCCCGGGCTAGTTTCCCGCATATTCACGAGACCAATCAGAATCAAGAATTTAACAGCGTTATGAAGGACGTAGTGTCGCTAAGAGTGAATTCTGTCATCTTCTATAAACAGATTACGTAACAACCGTCCTAAAGAGAAAACATGATGCAACAGTTGAAACCATTTCTCTTTCAACAAGAAAAAAAGAGCATGAGGATTACATGCTGCCATGCATCAGCCATTGAAGTGTGAATGCGCTTACTTACTCCCAATCGTTCAGTTCAATAACACTGTTCTCCTTCGGTTCACATTTACCACCCAAAGGTTGCGCTACATTAAGTATTTATGGTTCATAAAAGCAATCGTGAAGCATCTTACGCCAATACAAGTGTTCGTGCTGCTTTGAAAGACCACATGTCATAGATAATCCCCATCCCTGGATCAACTTCAAATATAATCAAGCCAAAGATTAAAGCAATGCATGAATTATTCACACAGTGAGGAATAACCCCGAGAAAATGGCAACACCCGTGAACACACTGTTGGAGAAATTTGTACCACACGCGCTAGTCCCGGTCAGGTCGATCGCTGCAGAGCGAAACTGAGGATAGTTCATTTACATTTGTTAATTTAACAGACACTTTTATTCTAAGAGTGGCCATGGATGACTACCAGTCGATGAAGCTCATTTTATCAAATGCTAACGTCTGGTTACTTCCCTCGTACTGTATTCAGCGCAAATTAACAGGATGATCGTGTTTGTAAGAAGTTATTTCATATACTGTGTGTGTTTCATCTATTTTGAACGTATTCATTACATAACAGTATATCAATAAATAATTCTGTCACGTCTTAGAGAAATGGTTGTTAGGAGCAATTAAAATCAAAACAAACACGACTTGATTCCTGGCAGTGCACAGTATTAAATTGCTAAGTTTCTACTCACTACACCTCCAATCCTCACTTCATTCCTTCACGTTTTTTCTTGTTTCCATACTAAATAGCGTAGATAGACCTGATAGATCGGACATTTGTTTTTGCTAGGAAGGGGGATTTGGAGATCAGGCGCGCATCAGCGATCTCCAGATGAATAGAAAGCGTCCGTGTGATTGCTTGTGTCAGCTAGATTTTTCGAAAAGTCATGTAGGGTCCACTTGGCATTAAAGGTACTGGAAAATTCAAAAGAACAGGATCCTGACTGTGGCTCTAGAGCATCTTCTTATTTAGGTAATCTATGTGTCCATGGAAGGCGAACTGTAGGAGGTCTTGATGGTCCATGACCAAAGATCTAAGCTGTTTGAGGACCAGGATCTTCATATTTAATCAAGGGAATGTTATGTAACAGTGAATGCTGCTAATAATAGTAATAATAATAATAATAATAATGTTGGGAGGAAAAAAAGTTCAAAATACACGAAATATGATAAACTATTTGGAAAATTTTGCTTCATGTACGTTTCATTCTCACGTATAGGATTTCTGAAATGACTAAACATGAGATCCTCACTTTAAAATAATGAATAATAACGAGCAGCCGAGTTTCGCTTCGCTAAACGATACTGCTCTGTATACTGTAACCCGATAAATATGTGCAACAGGTTTGATTTTCAGCAGTTCACTGAACCGTCAAATCTATTCATTTGTTGAAAGACTCTTTGGAGATGCAGGTTTGGTTCACAGGACCTCATTGAGCCCTCGAAATTTCCATTATCTCAGCGACCTTTTTCAGCGTTACTAATCATACGACCGCACAGAGGCTTCGCCGGGACCAAGCCGAGACAGACATCCAGCAGTGAAAATGACAGCAAGCTCTAGGAAGATGTTGCCCTCCACAACAAACACAATAATCTTTCTCTTTATCTCAGAGCTTTTCCGATACGATTCGCTGGTCTGAAACGCTGAATGTCAGGTAATGAAAGTATCTTGTGCTCATAAAGACAGGCTGATCTCAATGCTCCTCTATATTAGATCTCACAGATAAAAATCTGTCTCAGGCCTCGAAATGAATCAGATTCTGCTCTGAAAACGAGATTTATTTATTTTTTCCCCTACTAGGAAGGCAATCACAAGCACAGTCCCTAAACAGGCAAAATAAATAAATAAATAAGATGTCGTGAGAAAAGCAGCTGGTCCATTGTATCATTGTATTGACCTTGAGAACCACAACAGGGATAGATTAAGACATCTGGAGCTGAGAAATTACTTTTAGGTTGAATCAGAACCCCATATTTGCTGCTCAAGAGTTAGAAACAATGGTAATTAAAACCAGAGGTGATGAATGCAATGAAATTATTCACATATATATATATATTTTTTTTTTTTTTAAATGGAATTACTCACCTAAATAGATCCTCTGGTAAAAATTTTAATTATAGTATCGAATTCTTCACTCTAGTGAAAGTATGAACTCTTACACTGCGTTTAAAAGTACGGGTCAGGATTTTTATTTAGATTTAGTAGATGCAAACGCTATACGAAAAATGCTAGACAGGGGAATGCAGAAAAAAACAAAACTTAAATAGTGTTACTAATTAGGTGAAAAAAGGACACAGGTGAGTGCCCAGTGAGGTCATGTGATGTGCAAGGGCTGATGGGTAATGTAGTGTTGTGCTGATTTATGTGCTAACATGACATTATGATAGTAAAAGTACAAGAACGTACAAGAAAAATTGCAGTCACTGGCAAATTAGTGTGTTATAAGAGAAATGAAACACTACGGGACGTGCTGTGACTGACTCAGGTCACATCACACCACCGGGTCGTTGATGTATTTTCCCATTTCAGCACACCAGAGTTTTCTCCCTTACGTACAGGTAACATTAGAACATCTTTCAAAAGTGAAACAAAACATTATAGGGGGGAAAAAAATCTAGATTTTTGTTGTGTTGTTGTTCTTGTTGTATATAGAGTTGCTAGGGTCATGTTTATATGCCAAATTGAGCAAGATTTGGAAGAAGGTCACGAGTTGAAAAAGCGACTCCGTGGTCTGTGAGCTAGTTTAATAAAACTAATCCGTAGGAAGCAAGTGCGTAGTTGTGATGTGAAGAACTTTCCACGAACCCTTCCAAAGGTTCATTTTTAAGAGTGTACATAAATACAACTATAAGAAGTATATTGGAGTAACACTATGACTATGAGCCAATCATTTGGGTTTCCTTTCCTAAACCGTTCTGTTTACTTCCTGTTTTAAATTCAAATTCAAAAAGTTTTCACCGTGGGACTTTTGAACTCCAGCGTACACAGAAAACGAACGATCGTCTCGTTGCCTGCTAGGGTGAATACAGGGTTAGCTTTCACATTCTTGGATCTCGAGTTGAGCAACATCAATTAAAACAAACAAGCATTTCAACTAACCGTGCTGAATATTTTAATGAATTTGTTGTTGTACCAAACAAGAAAAACGATAAGACTCGTAATACCTCTGAGAAATTGGGAAGAAATCAAATTGTACGCGATGCATATTCATGATCTGCAATGCCAACATTGCAGTTCATTAGTTTTCATTCTGTATCATTGGCAAGGAAAAAAAACAGCATGTTTTGGGTGAGAGACTGAAGTGGTTGGTGCCGGGTTCTCTCGGGAGAAGAGCTGTTTATTCTCTCGCATGTCTAATGAATTTTGCGGCCTTTGAAGATGACGGAATTTGGTTGACGTGGATATGGTGTTGGGTTTCTGCACAACTGCGCTGCTTCTCCTTCCTAACATCATCCCTATATAGAGTGACCGGCTCAGTGATATCTCTACCCGGATAACCGATGACCCGGTTCTGGTCCACATTTACACCTCCATCTGGAAAACACAACACGATGCGACACATTATAATTGCCTTTATTTAAAACACAGAATGTACAGTGTGTGTGGGGTTTTTTTTTTTTTTAGAAACTACAGTAAATCAGCAGCAACATGAATGAAATGTAATTACATACAGTTTATGAAAAAATTACAAACATTAGGCAAAAACAATGTGGGGGGGAAAAAAGCTTATTAGTTAATTAATTAAGAGGAAAGTTTAGACCCCCGTTTTATGTAACATGTGGTAAGAGGAGTGTACTCAAAGTGTGTAAACTTTAATTGTGAGCTGTATTTAAGCAACCCAAGAATCATATACATTATCTATACCAGGAGTCAAAGTACAGACAGGCAACATTAAAAACAATAATAATCCACAATCTCAAGGTCAAACCAAGAAGGGCAATGGTACATAACTTGGGAAACAAGCCTCAGTCTAGTTAAAGGAACGAAATGCACTATAAGACTCTGCACTGATACACTGAAACAACAAGTTACACGTAGACAGACTAATCAAGGACTAACATAGAGTGGGTGAACACAGTCAGGTAACAAACCAACGATAGGATAGGACAGGACAGGACTGGAAACAAGAGCATGGACAAAATAAGACAAAACATGAGCTTTTGTATCCATGGGGGAATAAAAGATGTGACAATGTTTAAACAGAGCAGAGAATGTGAACAAGAAGCCTGATCAATCCCACAATTTAACATGACATAACGATTTAACATACAAGCTCTTACAAGTTCCTCAGAGAGCTACTGAATGGACACAGATACTCTTGAATGCATCCCAGTCGAGCAGATCGAAATCTCTAAGATGTAATCTATGTGAACACTCTTAAACGGCTCATTAATTTATCCCTTACGTTAACCGGGTCAAATACATACGCTGCTGTGAAAAAGTATTTGCACCCTGAGTAAACGCAAAATACAGTTTTTAAACTATAATTTGACCACGTAGTTAATAATTCCCCAAATCTATAAAACTGCATTCCTAATGGGGTTCAGGTGGACTAGACACAACCAGGCCTGATTACTGTAAACCCTGTTCAGGTTCTGTGAATGTTCTGTTCTGGCTTGTGAATTCCCAGGTCGAAAATTCGGTGCACAAAGAATATAACTAACATGTCACATGTCCTCACTGATTTGGCTTTTCTGCCAGGTGAATTTTATTCACATTTGATCTGACCAGTGCATTAGCTGAAAAAAAAAGAGTTCTGGTGTTTCCCATATTGCATTAAAAAAGGTACAAAAAGTGTAAATGCGACATCATAAAATGTCAGCATCTCTGAAAGTAGCCTTGAGGAACATTTTTTTTTTTCTTAGAGCATAATTCTATATTACAGTACTATATTACAGTACATGAACCCCCTTCAAGCTGAATTTTGAGAAAAGGCTCTGGGTAGAACTATCGAGACTCGACACCACAGTGACACGCTGCTATTAATCGTGCCGCAGATTTCTGAAATTTCTGTTACCCTTTTTAAGGAGCAGGTCTGCCAGACTTGTCCTGAAGTGAAAAGGTCACGTTTCTGTATGTAACTCGTGACACACCCAGGCAGAGAAGGCTGGTTTGTAGCGGATGGCAATGGACACATTAATCAACACAAATGCAGCGACTGTCAAACATGGTTTGGCTTGTTCGTGTGATGAAGGACTGACAAGAGCTAAAATGAGTTTTCTTTTCCCCTTGTGCTCGGCCTGCCTGCTTCGCCTTCTCCATCCTTCTCCTTCACACCCACACATAATGGACCACAAAGACACACTCACACAGCCGAGGCAGAGTGATGGAATACCAAGAAGAAGCTTTAATGTTTCAGATTATGGCAAAAAATGTTCCCGGCAGCACATGGAATATATTAAAACGCAATCAGATGAGATGGAAAATGCTAGAAATAGCATGGAGGAGGTGTTGAATTAAACAAGTCATTAAAACACCTTCTTAGATTGTAATGCAAAGGAAGGAGAGATTGTTACAGTTACACTGAGTGACTTGAAGCTCTTTAGAAACTCCGTATTACTAAGAGCCTTTTGAAGCTCTTTGGAAAACCATTGGAGAAGAGCACAGTTCGATCCCACCTGTCGTTGCACCTGGTGCCTCTTAACGAGACCTTCTCCAAATCAGACGTTAATAGATCCGCTTAATGGGCACACTGCTTCGTTTGGCATCCAGATCTGTGGCATTGATAGATAACGAGATGTGAGAGTGTTGACATCCGGTACCCTCCAGTGAGTAATAATGTGAAGGATTAATATTCCAAAGCCTATAAAATTCCAAAGAACATTAAGCAAGAAAAGTGTGAGACAAGGGACGGGTGAGGCTGAATTATTCAGCGTGTAAATGATGGAGCAGATGGGGGAGGCATCCTGTGGTTGGGTCATGAGGGTGGCAGGTGGTAAGAGATGTGTGTGTGTCTGCTAGCTGGGAGGCAGTAGGAGTCCTCGTTTCATGCAGAAACCCCTGAAGAAACAGTCTTTTGTATCAAACAACTGGAATAAATTCTCACATCTCAGACCTTTAGATGTTTTATGCTTCAGATGTTCATCTGTCTGTGAGTAAATGTTTTGTTTTTTTAATCGCTGTAAGACTTTTCAGTAACCCAAAAGGTGCACTAGGCTGAAACACGTACAAGGTGAAATATAGCTGCAAGCAGCGATCAAGGGCCCAAGCACCATCTGGCCCCAACCTGGTGCTTGGCCCCTAATTAATAATTATGGATTTTACTCTTTAATTGTTAGCGGATAAACCAACCAGTCTCAATTTCCATGCAGCCATAATTTCTGGAGATGTTCAGCTTCCATTCAAGTCTCGCAAATTAAATAAACTCAGACGTTCATGCATCTTGAGAGCACTTTATCCTGGTCAGGGTTGCAATGGATTCAGAGCCTGTTTCAGGAAGACTGGGCACAGGGCACAGCTTGAATGGGATGCCAGTCCATCACAGGGCACCATGCACTCACACATTCACACCATGCACATGGACATTCGCATGGCCAGTCCACCTATTGCTGAGTGTTTGGGATTTGGGTGGATAACATCTATAGGGATAACACACACAGAAACTACAGACAGACGCTAATCCAAGCTCAGAATCAAACCAAGGGACCCTGAAGCTGTAAGGCAGCAATGGTACCTGCTACACCACCCCACCAGGCCACCCAACATGTCATTTCTCTCCTTTTTAATATGCAATATGTTTCAGTCCCAGTCATTCTTTTCATTTCCACAGTGCAAGTATAGAAACTCCAGCCACCTTGCAGCAATCAAGAGAGAAAACCAGATGACATTCGAAACGGTTAAGGCTGTGACACAAAAAGCAGACATTGAAGAACTAGCCTCGACCAAGGCCAACTAACAAGGAGCCGGCGACAATCACCCACAGGGTCAGTTATGCTCTATTGGTCTCCTGGCCGTGGATAGCTGTGACGTTCTTTGGGGATGATTATGTCTTTCAATACATTTTTCCCATTACTTGAAGATATCTAAGCCTTTCTCACATGCAAAATCTAAGTCAAATAGGTAAAGTATTGAGAAACACAGGCCCGGTTAAGAAGGATTCAACTGAATTGATTTCAGCTTCTATAGTTTGACTTCAGCTGGAGGAACCTCAGGGTAATTTTACTCAAGGTACAGGAGGATTTGGATTACACTGACAGTCACACTCTGTTCCTCAACACTCAGTTGGAGAGGTAAATTAAGCTGAGCCATTTATGCGCCAGTGGATTTCTGCAACATTCTCGGTTAATTACTTCCTGCTGAAGACGAGTGTCGCATAAAGCCATTGTTATCCAACAATCCCCAGAATCTTGGGAAGAAAAATATCTTTGATACCTTCAGGAGCATTTCTATCACTTTATTGCAAAAGCCCAGACGGTCCTGTCGATCCATGCATAGCGTCTAGACCGACTATCAGAATCAATATCCCATATTGTATAACGTACAAGAAATTTGATGACGACGATGACGATGACGATGATGACGATGACGATGATGATAATGGGGATAATGAAGTTGCTATAGTTCCTCCTCTTGATGTATTTCACAGAGCAGTCTGCTTTGTTTTGATTGCCATCATTAATGGTGAATTAGATCGAGATCACCGTCATGTCGTCTGGTCTTTCTCATGGCAATGTACAGTATGCTAGTAAATGAGTAATGAGTGATGAGTATGAGAATGAGTAAATTTGCATCGGATCAAACCAATAACAATAGCAATATTGGTATTAATGGATCTCTAGATCTGATTTTTTTAAATCTATTTTTACATGCATGACAATCTAAATAACTAATTCTTGGCTCGGCTTTGACAAGATTAATGAGATGTCAGTATTTTCACTTTGTTTTTTTTCCAGCGCTGAAAATACAGAACATAAAGTGATTTATTCCAGCACATATAATACAGATATGACCTTGTAATCAAGTCTGTTATCCAATTAGCATGATATCCTCTGACTGGTTAATAAATAGTTGTTTGGAACGACCCTGTTATAATTAATTTGGCGTCTTCTTTTCTCATATTAAAGATCCAATCTTATGTCAGCCAATAGATGAGTGTTACCAAGATCTCCAAACTTTCCAGTAGAGACAATTAGGTTACTCGTCTTTGCCCAAAGTCGTTGTTTAGATCAGGAGACAACACTAATCCATTTCCTGCTCGGTCTTATTAGAGACAGTGTGGAGAGACATATTGAAATTACTGGACTTCATTATCATTGCCGATAGGAAGAAGAATTCTAAAATGAGATTTCTCACTTCAGACTTTTTCCTGCTTCCTTGCTGTCTCTTGCCAGATAAGGGGTGTTTGAGGAACGATCGTTATATACACACTGGCACTTAAGCAAAAATTAACTCCTGTAGTTTCAGAGTAATCTGCTTAAGCCAAATCCAGTCGAGTTATTAGGGAAGAGTGATTGCTTGATTGTTAAGACACCAAACAGATGCCATGATCTCCTCTGTCCTGTCCTGAAAACTTTCACTCATTTCAACACCTTAGCGCTTACAAGGTAACCCTCTTGAGTGAGAGATTTGTCAAGTGTTTCAAGATCAGGCGAACTTTGACTTTTATCCATGAAGCAATCAGCGAGAGTGTGAGCAAAAGAGCTGGTGATTTAACTTCAAAGGTTACGTCAATATTTATGTCAGGAAAGTATTCAGAGTCAGGTTACGCAGCTATAAGTCGATTTTTCGATTATTAAGATCACCTGTGTGTAGTTCACGCTTCCAAAGTTGCTTGATTTTTTTTTGTTTTGTTTTTTTTTGAGGAAAAAGTGTCTGAGACTGGGTTTTCCAATAGTTTCTACACCACCACCTTTAAACCTAAGCACTCGCCTTTAAGCCTGAAAAAAATATGCAAAGCTGAAAATCCTGACTGAAGAAGGAAACAGAATTGTTTTCCTTTGCTGTCAAATGTAACAGAAAGGCCAGAGACAATTTTATAAAAATGATAGATTAAAAACACAAATATGAGGATATGAATGAGAAGATGGCATTGAAATAACATGAACCATCTAATAGGATTCAAGTATATTGTCAATATAGTGCTGCATGAATAGTTGTTTTAATAATCATCACATTAAATCCCTGCTAATTTAGTTTCATTTGACAATTTGGTTTCCGCCCTTATAAAATAGCACTTTATCCAGCACACTCTATTATCCTGCATTTTCTCTTTTTTTGTGCTGTGCAAGGCCAGTTAATTGCCATGTAGGCTATTTTATCACACTTTTAGCTCACTATTTCGAGTTGTGGAATTGATAAAAAAATAAATGCCAGTGCTTTTTGTTAATTCAACGGACTATTCCTGTAAAGAAAATGTGCCCGTAGTTTGAAGGACAACCTGATTGTGCACTCTTACGGTTCACTCTATGTTCATTCATAATTCGGTTACGTCTTGTTCTTGCCATTTAAAGGGATCGTACGATACTATTAATTGGTTCATGTTGGCCTTGGATGGTGTTTTATACTTGCTTGAGTGTATTTGCAGCCCAAAACCTACAGTTCAGCGTAACACATTGCGGTTATATCAAACTGTCAGACAGTGGTACTGGACCTAATACTGCTCCTCACTTGAGATCAAGATAACATCAAGAAAAATTAGCCCCAAGTCCAAGTTCAGAATCTCTTAATAGTACCCAAGTCAGTATTTACATCTGAAGTCTGAAAACCAATGTGTGCGATTTCTGTGTAAATGCTCTCTGTGATTCAGAACAAGCAGCGCCGCTTCCGTCTCTGCTCATTTTTGTTTCAAAGTCATGCTACGAGGCTTAACTGTAATTACACTGGGGTTAATTAGAAGCAAAGCAGAAAGAAGGGTTTGCTTTGACAGTGGGCTTTTAAGCCTTTGAAGGATTTCAGTCTAAGGGGCGGGTCTTATTTGCTTTTTATCTTGGAGTATGGCTAAGGGTTCTTGTCAAGAATTAAATTAGTAAAACAACTAATAAAATCCTTTTACAAAATGCTGTATGAAATACAATTGGTCTGTCTGATTGCAAATGAATTTCAAGTTTTTTTCTGACTAAGAAAGACAATATTGGTGGAGTACTAGGAAGACAGCAGCACTCAGTTCCCATGCCAACTGTTTGAAACTGCCATCATTCCAAACCTGTAATCAGCACAGCATGAATCCAGTAGCATCGTGGGGCTGGTTTATAAGTTTCCAACATTGCGTTTGTGTGTGTTCACCTTGTGAAAATGCGTAATGTTTCCAAGTTTGGATAGATAAAAACACAAAATATCACATCTAGCAATAACCAGAGAACATCATGCTACTGTGATAAATATATACACATATACACATACACACATATACATACATATATATATATATATATATATATATATATATATATATATAACGGCACTTTTAGATATCAGAGATGTGACAGTGCATTGTTATGATGATATCCATGGACATGATGGAAATCCAGGCCTTTTGGGATTGGTCCAATTCTTCCATTTTAACACCCCTTCACAGGTATAACTGAAATCTGAAACACAAGAGAGAAGAGAGATTGTATTACATTGGGTCATTATGATCATCATATCAGTCATTTCCTCAGCTGTCCAATATCGGTGTGTTTTTCTCTCCCCGACGTTCAGCCACACTTTGACACGATGATGAGAAATATCAACGCCACTGGCATTCACACCTCTCATTTCTCACCAACGAAACAGCCCATGTAAAATATCCCATGTTAAATGAAAGAAAGAAAAAAAAAAAAAAAGAAGGAGTCGATGAAAATGTATTCCGGCGACGATGAATGAATCACAATGGGCAGATGACGATACTCAGCGATGGTGAGGGATTCATTTCACGGTTTGCGATTTGAATAGAAATGGAAATTCTTTCTCCTTTGCAGTTCGATGGAGGACGTACACCTCATGAGAGAGAGGTGAAGAAAAAGGAGTTTTGTCAGCGACAAAGTCGAGCAGCCAGCGACAATTGAACAACTCTGTTTATCTCTTTGCGTTCCCCTTATGGTGTAATTACCTTTTTAAAAAAAAACTTTAAAAAAAAACTCAATGCAAACAGAGTCTTCTTTCTTTTCCAGGGATTTTCCTGCCTTTAAAAATAGGCAAAGGTGGTTTGGTTGTCAGCTGGCCACCTTCATTAATTCTACATAACCTCAGCAGGGCCGTTTCTAGCCATAAGCAGGATAGCTATGATATGTTTTAATTTAATAAATTAAAAAATTATATAATGTGCAAATCTCTCCAGTATGAAAGGAATAAAAATCTATGGTTACAAGATTCCTTCCTTCGTCTCACATACACGCGATATTGGAAGTTTGATGGTGACTAACTGCACATTTAGCACTTCAGTCTCACTGGATATGAACGTGCAAAATTCAAAATGATCCGAGGAGCATCGAAACGATTAAACACTTCAGCAGCTAAATAATTCATTATTGAGTCATTATTAGCGAAATTGGCATGGATACTCAGAAAACAGCAGTGTGCTGCCAAATATTTCGCCTGTCACTCCCAGAGGGGTTTTGAAAGCTTCATTTGAGAGTCCTTCTGCTCACTAGATCTGACTACAAAAAGAAAATATAGCAAGCTAAGACGCAGCAATGAAGAGGTTACGGAGATACGCGGAGCGTGAAATCCAGTACTTCTCATGTGTTGACGCTTTGCAGTGCTTCTCATTTTCATTTCGTCTTAATTAAGCCTGTTTTTCTCAGATATGAATGTAGAGAAAATGAGACATATTTATCTCATGCTGCCATCTAGTCGTGCATTTACAAATATACAATACGGCGTTAATTGGAAAGTCCAGAGATGGCTGGTTATGATGATAGATGGGAGGCTATTCGTGAAAAACAAAACAGTTTTGTCATGTGTCTTGCTGCATAATTTTACTTTGATCGGATCTACTCCAAGGCATTTTGGGGTCGGAGGAAATAATCTACCTCGTTCACATTCAATACGCCTACGACTGTATTTCACATGTGCCTTCTCAATCACCGCCGGTGATGTGTTATGGGAAAATTACAGCCCAAATGGAGATCAGACATAGGGGGCGTGTCAGTGTGTAATCATGTAACATACAGTGGGGGAAATAAGTATTGGAAACTCTCAGTTGGTTTCAATGAAAAAAAAAAAAAAATCAAGGTGTTAGAACGGCCCAGTCAATCACCTAACTTGAGTCCAAGTGAACAAGATTTAAAGACAATATGTTTAGAAGAACGGGCCAAAATCACACCTGAATAGTGCGGCCCATTCATTTCTTCACACAGGAAGCGTCTTGAAGCCGTCCTTACAAACAAAGGCTTCTCCATGAAGTATTCAATAAAATTCACTTAACGTGTTCAGTACTATTTTTCCCGTGTCATTCCTTTTCATTACACATAATTTTATTGATGGACTTTAACGTTGTGAATTCTTTATATTTCCAGATTTCTTGAGTTAATACCAAAGTCTGGTGAAAATTTCATGCGAATAGCCTCATCGGAAATATATTTACTGAAAAAAATATTGACGCGTCCGATACTGATTGGCCGCATGAATCTCCAGTCTGGGCTAGAAAGAAATCAGCGCCGGCCTTGCATCTCGCTTCTTCACACCCTATATACTCCTCCATCCAAAATAATCCGTTAACAGCAAATAACCTGATGTGGACACCAAAAACATGACACCATATACTGATCTTTCCTTAGCCTTGCTAGCTCATTTACACCCACCACTACCGGAATCTATGTAATTTGGGTTTAAAAAAGTACTTTTAAATGAAAAATAATCTGAATAACAGCCACTACTAAGACACTTTACCTGGTTGGACGTTATTTTCAGGACGTCCGCATACACAACCCTACGAACTTGAAGGAATCTGAACGGGGATTCGAGATCCTCTACAAATCTGTCCAACGTTCTTAAACGTTACAGGCTCTTATTCTCTCCAGCGAAGGCCTCGCTGTTTGTTAATTCTGGTTGAAAAAATACAAAAAGGTTGAAATGATTGCGAACACAGCGGTAGGTTTTAAACTGTTGGACGCGGTATTCTTTTCTGTAATTGAGGCTCACGTTCATGGAGGAAGGCGCTGATAATGTCAATTGGACGCAGATATAAAAATATGTATGTAAGTATTGAAATAAATGTGTTTTTATGTTAAGCTGAGGCGTACAAACCTGCCCGTTAATCAAGACCTGATGCAGATCGATTTCAACGTTAAGCCTGGATGTTATTAATTAATTCGATTTATTTTACCGAGATTGGATGGGGGTTTTCGGAAGATTTGATTTACGTTTTGAAACATTTGGATGGAAATACACGCCTCGACGTTCTCTGATGTAAGTTTCTGTAGGTCAGTTGAATTTCTGAACTTGAAGTGCTTTAAAACAGTGATATAAACACCGAGGCGTAGAAGCACACACGGTGACAAAATGGATTTAACAACATGAAATGATAGTGTTGAGAAAAGCAAAATTGAGTGTGATGGAGTGTGTGTGTGTGTGTGTGTGTGTGTGTGTGTGTGTGTGTGTGTGTGTGAATTCTTTTTCCTCTGCAAACATCGCCTAGTCAGGGAATTGTTTTTTAACCTGTTGCTCCTTATTGATTTTCCTCTTCACTCCATATTTACAGTATAAACATCTCCTAATTATATCACGGTCTGTCCGAATACTCGATTCTGATTGGCTGGAAGGCGTGCATTAAAACCGTATATCTCACAAGTAGTTTCGGTCACTTTAATCACCGTTCTAAAATGAATGCGCTGCCTATAAGCAACTGTAACCATAGTAACATACAGTTAAACTCACAGCTTCATTATCAGTAGAGACGCGGCACAAACGCAGGTGATTCACACACTCACGATCTCTCTCTCTCTCTCTCTCTCTCTCTCTCTAATAACGATAATAATCATCCAAATAAATGTAATCTTATTGCACTACTTTATCTCTGTTTATGCCACAGCGCTGTTGAATTCTCGATTCTGATTGGCTGACAGAGGTTCTGAGCTGTGCAATAATTTTTTAGTAAATGCACAGCTAAAGTAGTTCCGGTCAGGTCTCGACCGCATTACAGTTCCATATCAGTTCTATGGATTTAGAGCGGGCAGAATTCTAGATCTTACGACGCGTATATAAAATAACAAACACAAATGAACCGTTATTTTTATGCTTTCGGATAGGTTTTGCACTGCAAACATCCGTGACAGCTTTAACTTGTCACTGCTGGCAAGTGACCATGGTATGAGCGGGATAATCCACGGCTAGGTGTGAGGTACACGATTATAATGCACTCCGCAGAGGCAACCAGGTTCTTTCCTTCCATGTCGTGCCTTAAAACCTAGCCTGGCCGTGGATTATCCCTTACTTATACCACAGCTCTGCTGAATTCTCATTTCTGATTGGTCCGAAGGTGTTGATTCCTTCATGGACTCTTAAACAGAACTTAAACAGAAGTCACTTCATTTGTTCATTTTTTATTCATTTGTTTGTATTTGTATTTTTATTCCTATCACTGAGACAGGATTTGAGACAGGATCTGAATGTGTGAACACTGTAGACTTTCCTCTACTATACTTGTTCTTATACTTGCTTAAAAAAAAACAAAAAAAGAAAAACGGAGGGGGAACGGGGGCGGGGGGGCATGTGGAGGAGGAAGAAGGTTCAACTGTGAAAAATCGGTAACCGAGTTATCCATTGTTTACGTCTGTTGATTTTGCAATAAGGGGTCTTGCTTGTTTTCATTCAGAGAGGAAATTTAATATTGACCAGAATCGAGCGAGCAGGAGAGTTAACCGGTAGGGTTTCTACATGATCAAAACAAGGCCTTCGAGAACCCATCTGGCCCAACTGTGTCACTTTCCTCATGATTAAATCACTGGAATGCATGCCCTCTAGTGGCTCGTCGCTTTAATGCATTTGCCTATTTTTAATATCACAACGCTGTCGAATGCTCGATTGTGATTGGTCAGAACGTGTTTCCTTTTCTACGACTGTAGTGACAAACGACCATCTTGTCCCTTAGAGATGTTGTAGGATTGTTTCCGACACGTGAGATCCAAACAGGACATGCTTCCGGTCTAGTACTACTTTTTTTTTTTAAATCACAAAGCTCGTAGATATCATTTTAAACTCACATAGGCTTAGTAATCCCACCAGCTTTGCTTCCACCTGCACATGACTCCACATGACACTCCATTACACCTGCCTTCTCTTACTCTCTGGCTACCTGTATACAAATTCGACCCACACTCCGCCCAGTGTTAAACTGTGGAATTACAACCGACATTCAATACAACATAACGGCTCTTACAATAACAATACAGATTGGATCGTAGCTGCAAGGTAGCTCATCATAGACTAAACAAAACGTGTTTATTTGGTGACTTTGTTGACATCGTGACGTTTGTTTAACATTTATGGAAGAATCTCCAGTGGAAAACTGGAGGTCATCAGGTTCTCGATAACATGACAAGCTGAATTTGTGTGTGTGTGTGTGTGTGTGTGTACATGTCTACATGTGTACATGTGTGCGTGTGTGTGGGTTAACTTCTAGAAAAAAACGAGACTGTTCGTACCTGTTACAACGTAAGTGATAACAGTAAACATAACTAAGTAGATTCGTTAACGTCATTAAATGTAACTCTAAATGGACAAAAATAAATCATCTTTACTAAACTGCCGTCGTATAGGAGGAATAAAACTACTGTAAGTTGTGCTGTTATGGGGGTGGTAGCAATAACTCTGCTTCAGCGCACTAGTCCATCGTTCATCATTTTTCTCGAAGAAGAAGAAGAAGAAGACCCGTAAATGTTTTATTGCTTCCTTGTTCAAGCAGGACGCTGCTTAGATTCCGAATCCACCCTAATACCCAGGATTTGATTTTACAACTTGAGTAAATATGAACTCATGACAGAAATCTTGACAGTTTAATAAAAGCTGATTATTATGTTCCCATTTTTGATAAATGAATAAATAAATAAATAAATAAATAAATCAAAAAGGAAAACGCACCTTAGTCTGAGGACAAGATGAGCAAGAGCACTTGAATTATTAAAAATCTCTCAGCCCGTCCACGGGGACGTTAAATCACACACGTTAACACGACTAATCAAACACGATTAAGAACATCTCCTGTCGTGTACAGACCTGCTCAGAGTTTATTTTCATGTATAACCCTTCTGCTGGGTTTGTCAAATGATCATCATCGAAAACGACCATTTATTATAATAAAAATTCGTGATTAAGGCTTGAAGCGTTCCATCAGTTCACCAAGGTGTGTAATGAGCTCAAGCAGTGCTTCAGTCAACATGATCGCAGATCTCAGAGCTCAGGTGAGACGCACACTGCAATACACGAGCACTATCCAAACGGCGAAGAGCGAAAATGAAGCTGACGAAAGGTGAGAAAAGCAATCTGACGCTCTCAGGATTGAATAAAGATGAGGTGGAGAAGCATAAACGCGATGCGTATAGCTGGCGTGCCTCCGTAAGCTAATATATAACTTGATATATTTGTGCTATTTAATGATGCATGAATAATGAGTGGAACCAGAACACTCATCCAGTCCCATCTTTACACGTACAGCCCCCTCAGCAACCTTCAGAAATGTTTCCCTGATGCAGAAGAAATGTGATTTAGCGGGATATGTTTTGCGGGATAATTAGGACGGTGGTTATAAAGAGCCTGATGTCAGGTGAGATGTATACTGTAAAGTGTGTTTTAATTTCACACTGTCCTGGAGACCCTGTGTGGCATCATCTCTGGGCTTAATTTCATTTTTCCGCTGCTCTGTTTGTTAAATTTTTGCTCTTCTATATTTCTTTTGAACTGTTTTCCATTCATCTTCAGTCTTCTCTATTCTAACTAATGTTCTATTATCTCTGTTTCATTTTCACTCTTCCGTTTGTTACATTTATAGCTCTTTTTTGGTTGTTTTTTCTCTCTTTTCAGTTTGCTTCATTTTCACTTTTTTTTGTTTTGGTTTAATATTTGGAATCTTAATTTTTTTAGTTTTCACAAATCTATGTTTTATTTTTTTGCCCTCTGTTTCACTTTCACTGTTCTATGTTTTATTTTTGCTCTTCTCTGGTTTTCCTTTTTTTTTTTTTTTTTTTTGCTGTTCTCTGTTTTTTTTTTTTTTTGTTGTTGTTGTTGTTTTGCTTTTCTGTGTTTTTTTTGCTCTTCTCTGTTTTTTTGCTCTTCTCTGGTTTTTTTGCTCTTCTCTGTTTTTTTTTTTTGCTCTTCTCTGTTTTTTTTTTTTGCTCTTCTCTGTTTTGTTTATTTTTTGCTCTTCTCTGGGTTTTTTTTTGCTCTTCTCTGTTATTTTTTGCTCTTCTCTGGGTTTTTTGCTCTTCTCTGTTTGTTTTTTTTTTGCTCTTCTCTGTTTTGTTTATTTTTTGCTCTTCTCTGGGTTTTTTTTTTTGCTCTTCTCTGTTTTTTTTTGCTCTTCTCTGATTTTTTTTTTTGCTCTTCTCTGTTTTTTTGCTCTTCTCTGTTTTTTTTTTTGCCCTTCTCTGTTTTATTTTGCTCTTCTCTGGTTTTTTTTTTGCTCTTCTCTGTTTTTTTTTTTGCTCTTCTCTGTTTTTTTTTGCTCTTCTCTGTTTTTTTTGTTCTTCTCTGGTTTTTTTTGCTCTTCTCTGTTTTTTGGGGGGGGTTTTTTTGCTCTTCTCTGGTTTTTTGCTCTTCTCTGTTTTTTTGTTTGTTTGTTTGTTTGTTTGTTTGCTCTTCTCTGGTTTTCTGCTCTTCTCTGGGTTTGTTTGGTTTTTTTTGCTCTTCTCTGTTTTTTTTTTGTTTGTTTTTTTTTTGCTCTTCTCTGTTTTTTTGCTCTTCTGTTTTTTTTTGCTCTTCTCTGTTTTTTTGCTCTTCTGTTTTTTTTTGCTCTTCTCTGTTTTTTTTGCTCTCTCTGTGTTTTGTTTTTGCTCTTCTTTGTTTTTTTGCTCTTCTCTGTGTTTTTTTTTTTGCTCTTCTCTGTTTTTTTTTTTTTGCTCTTCTCTGTTTTGTTTTGTTTTTTGCTCTTCTGTTTCACTTTCGCTGTTCAGTATTTCATTTTCACTCCTCTCTGTTCCATTTCCACTCTTCTCTTTTTCATTTTTGCTCTTCTGTGTTTCCTTTTGGCTCTTCTTTGTTTCCTTTCCACTGTTCTCTGCTTGTTTCTCACTCCCCTCGGTTTCACGTTTGCTCTTTTTGCTTAATTTTCACTCTTGTCAGTTCAATTTTTTTCTCTCTTCTATGTTACCTATCTTACCCAATCTTATCTTGTCCTATCTCATCTAAACAGCACACACACTTTTCCAGTGCATTTATCTTCTTTGCAGAGCTTGTAAAGCAGCGCTGTAATTCACCACTTCAGGCTGTAACACAGTCTGTAATTTTACCTAAGTGATCTAACCTGCCTTCCATTTTTCATTTAGATACATGTTTATGCCCTGCATTTGATATTACTTTTAGCTCTTCAATAATGCATCAATAAATAATGAATAATGAGTGCTGGATGAATGTTCATCCAGTCCCATCACTTATACTTAGTGCTACACTGCTGCTGTAATTAGGGATAGTGATTATTCGTCAATAATGGAAAATTAATATAATCCATCAAGCTTCGCATTTTTTAATTTATTTTTTTTTTTAGGTAATTTAAAAGTCTAAATGAAAATGGCTTTACAGAGTATCCCGTGCATTACCAACAACAACAAAAAGTCTAAAACACTCTGATTTGCATTAAGAGAAAAATAAATGCACTAATTACTGTCACTGATTATGAACTGAGATCATTTAGTCTCATCATAAACGTGAACTCAAGCAGCTGTTTAACTCAATTACTGGGACAGTTTTTTCGGAGTTTTATGACCCATCGCCTGCCAGTAACACTTTTACTTTAGAAAATGTAATAATTCTAACTTTTCCTGAGTGACAAAGGAGGTAAGCTGAAAAAATTCATTCATTACCCTAACTTAATTTTAGAACGTTTTTACACACAATTTAACTGATTTCATTCAAATAAAGTTAGTTTCATTGGTTCAGCACAATTTAGTCTGATTAGGTCAAATGAATGTACTATCGTAAACTTAACTTAACTTTATTAAGTTTGTCACACTAAATTTTCATACCTTGGTCCAAATTCATTCGATTAATTCACTAATGTTTATTTAATTCTTTTTATTTTGTTGGTGCTACTTAATTTATTTATTTACTTTCAGACATTTTTGATTATTTATTAAACTGTCTTATACTGGTCCTAATTAAAGCAATTCATTAATTTACTATGGTTTAATTAATTTTATGATGTTGGTCCAGTTTAACTTTATTGATTTACTATTGTTTATTTAATTAATTGTCTTATGTTTGTCCAACTTAATTTGTTTTATTCATTTACTAAAGTTTAATACATTTCCTTGCGTTGGTCTAAATCCTTTTCGTTTATTACTTTTATCATTTAATTTCTCTCAATATTTTTTGTATTATACATGGATTCGAATGCGAAATTGTCAATCCTGTCTCAGAGGATTTGCAAAAAAATAAATAAATAAATAAATAAAGGGGAAAAAAAGATAACTTTTTTTTTTTCAAATACACTTCTTGCGGTTAAGTTTATAGTTTACAAAGAGACCGAAAACCTGAAAATCATGCCGTTTATCATGTCAAGATATTGCTCTCGTGTTTGTTAATATCAACAACAAAAAAAAAAGTTAAGTTCAAACAAGAAAAATCATTAAAATCCTTCCTTCAGAGACTTGCAAAAACTTCAGTTTGTATTTCTTAAAACATACTGAACAAGGTACTACATTCTAGATCTGGTTTACAACGTTCAACAGTCACAAAGAATCCAACAGCGTTCAAATCTGGCCTTCGAAACAGACAAACTGTAATGCATTACATTTCAAAACTGTGCTCGAGTATTTCGCCTTCAGAGATTTTCCAAAACGTTAACTTGCATTTTATAACATGCCCTGAACAAGGCTTTACATTTTCACATGCTTCTTCTTGTGGTTGTTCCTAACATACACATTTAAAACACAAAACAAAACAAACAAAAAAAACAGCAAGAACACCACAAGAATCACTTGAACAAATCTGAGTACAAAAAAAGTCTTTCCGGAAAAAAAAAAAAAAAACAAGCCTCAATGTTTTAAAATCATGTATTCGATGACTTCATAACAAAGCAGCTTGGATTTTAGTGCATGTTTCCATCCAGTCCCATCATTTTCTGACTGACTTTTCCGAGTGTAAATATATACCTAAGCTCTGGTGGATAATTTAGGTTGAGTGCATATATAAGACCCAGAAGCATTGCCACTGCAAAGGGTACACTAGGTAACTTGCTGAGCACCTCCACGCCTTCCAGGATTATCCCAATGTCCGCTGGGTCATCTGTGGTCATCGCGTTTCTCTAAGAAGGTTCCAGTGACTATCTCTGACATCTCCTTCAGACAGCTAGTCTCTTTGTCCTGAGACAAAACATTGAAAAAAAAACAAAAAACAAACAAAAGAAACTTATTTCTGACACTTTAAGAATGCAAATACCCAAAACTTCTACTGCTACAGTCATATGCAAATCCTGCAGAACAGAATGTCCCATATAAACATGGAGATGTTTTAAAGGCTTTACAGTTAGTAGCTGGTCCTGATGAGAGCTCACCTGCTTACCGTGCGCGCGACTAAGAGACGTCCCGTTATCCAGCCTCTGATCGTCGCGTGAGAAGAGCAGATGACGTCGGAAAGAAGTATAAAAAAAAAAAGAAGAAGAAGAAGAGAAGAGAAGAAGAAGAAGAAAAGAAAGCAAATCCAGCTCGAGCGTCTGTCATGTCATGTCATGAAGCGTTGCGGAGAAAAACAAAAAAACAAAAAAACAACTGAGCGGTCAGAGAGAGAGAAAACGGAGATTTGGTGCGCGAGACGCAGGCAGAGGACTCATCCATGGAGTGGAGCGCGCGCGCCTCTGCAGCACGAGAACAGCACGCTTTTTAACCCAGAACGCTGATCCGCGCGCGCAGCTTCATGCACATTTCGATTTCGAGGCATGCCAATGCGTGTGTTCAACTTTTCCCAGCTACAGTTTTGCTTTTTTTTTTTCTGCTTCAAACCGAAATTAAGTCAAGACTGGAATAAAGCGCGTGACACGGAAGGGAGTCTTCCGCCATCTATAGGTTCAACAAACAACTCTGACGTCATTCTGTCTCACACACGAACATCCATGACGTATGAAATAGCGTGCGTCCTCTAGGGGAATCACGTGACTCACTAAAACGTGCTCGTACTGTAGGCACTGCATGTTATGGTTCACACACTTATGCACGTATGCTTTATTGCTTTATTTATTTATTTATTTATTTGACTTTGCACGTGATTTTCGTCCAGCAAGTCATAACTTTTCACATGGAGTTTCACTACGATATTTCAAGCGATTATATTCAGTATGTCGTGCGTACTTGAGTTTACTGGTGAAATTTCAGGGCATGACATGTTGAAATAAAAGTGTGTGAATATGTGTGTGTGTGTGTGTGTGTGTGTGTGTGTGGGCTACTGGAGGACTTGGTGCTCCAAGTGCATGGTTGAAAAAAAAAACGTCAGAAAAGCGCTCTCTAGTGTTCCCCTTAACCTTAGATCAAATGTGATGAAGTGCACCTAGCTACGGTTCTCTTATTAAAAACAAAAAAACAATACAGGGTGTCCCAAAATCGCCACGCATATGGACTGTTCCCCAGCACCAGGTTCTCGGCTGGTCCACAACACTTCCAGTCTTTTTGAATGTGTTAAACACAATTTCTGACCATTTTCTCACACAAATTCAAATACACTGCGAGAATCCAGAGCACTAAAGCGCAGTGCACCTGTACCTGCTGGTTCAGGTTCCTCAGCACATCAGAGAACTGGTGTACAGATGTTATCCTAATACACCGCTTCCTAAAAGACTAATGAGCAAACGAGTTTACGAGAGAGCTGGAGTCTCTTAAGAGTGGTCCGTGGTACTGAATTAATCAAGCCAGATGCAAATGAGCTAAATTTACAGCAGGGTTTTTATATGTTAATGACGGAGCAACAGGGTTCAACTGGAAGCCGCGATGCAATTAAGCATTAACTGTATACGTGAGGCAACATCTTTCATTAATGAATATAACCAGGTCCATCCTAGATGCACCGATGCCTTGAGAGTGGTTTTAATTTTTAGGTACGATGATAATGGACGTCTAGAACGATGACCTGCACTTTATTAGGAACACCCCTGCTCATTCGTGCAATTATCCAATCAGATGATCATGTGGAAGTGGCACGATGCATAAAATGATGTCAAGAGCTTCGATTAATGTTCACATCAAACATCAGAATGTCAGATGGGCTGGTTTGTTGAACTCCAGAATGGTGCAAATACAAAACCACACCCGTACATCCAGCGAGCAGCAGTTCTGACGAGAGAGGTCATGTCACACCTTGAGGTAGATGGCCCAGTTTACCGAGTTTGCCCACTGTAGCCTCAGTTTCCCGTTGGAGCGAAACCTGATCTCGTCTTCTGCTAGTCCGTTTGCCTGAGGGTTCGGCATAATCGGTGTAAACAATCGCCGTAAATGTTCAAGCTTTGCATAATAAACATAACAATGAAGACATTTATAAACGTACGCTACAACGTAGTGAGTGATTGCTCCTTTATCGTCCGTTCATTCAGTCATTTAGCCCGTTCAGTACTGTATATATCTAATAAATTTGATTTTTTTTAAAGTTTTAAAGCTCGTAAAATACATGCAAGTGACATTCAGTATGGGGAACCAGAACTATTTGTTCTTTTCGTTATTCGGTCACGTGCCCGTCTGAGCGCCGTGTTCCCTGTCTGACAGTCAAGTTAATCAAATACTTCTCCTCAATGCGGTGCACTTTTCGTCCCACTCTGACGAAGGAGGTAAGACGAACACCTGTCTGGAATGTTAATGGATTTTCACTTTCAAACTTAATGGCGTATATACAGTACAGTAGTAGCTGTGCGACCGTGCCGTGCTGCTGAGATTTATCCATAAGCACTATGTTAGTTATAACCCGAGGCGGTCAGTGCTGTGCTTTGAAAGGTTCTGTCTGGCCAGCGAGCGAGACCCGAGACCGTCAGACGTCTCTAAGGCTTCCATCGTTACACTTGAACGTTGGGAGGTAAAGAGAGCAACCGTTACACGTTCTAGCTTGAAAGAAGCCTTAGGAGAAATTTTCAAGCTTGAAATTAGTATAAGTGTCTAGTAATAGGTGAAGCTTGCATGGATTCAGTGCACAAAACAGTACATTAGGATAATTTTCCTTCAAATGAAGTTCAGTAACAACGTGTTACTCTTTTTTGAGAAGCAGAGGCTTGTTGGAAAACTGGGAAATTCAATGTTTTTCAATGAGGCAGTGATGGAAAGTTGATCGCTGCGCACTATTAACCAGCCACAGTACCTTCTGGCCAAAGTGAAGTTTTCTGAACTTTTTTTGATCTAATGCTTTACACTCAGGAGAAACATGGTGTTTCTTCAGAACTGTGATTTTTTTTTTTTTTTTAAGCTAGTGATTTCAGTTGTCTAAGTTGTCAGCAGCTGTGACAACTGTACGTCTGTGTTTTTTCCCGCTTGGTCAGAGATACCGCGTCCATCAGGAAGTTTTCCAAAATTCCGACTCAGAGGTTGACATCAAATTTGTACAAGTCGGAAACTAGTCATTACAATACTTTCAACATGACTTGAATGCTTTCTGGACCATGACCATTCTGTGAAAATGGCTTAGTCAGACTTTTTAAACCGCTTGCCTTAGCTCTGCCGGCTCTCAGCTCTGAATGCCAAGAAATGAATCCATGTTAAAGTGGTAATAAATCACCTCAGCTCACCTCAAAGCAGGTTCGGCTGAAGGGAGTATGAATGTGCGCTTTATGGGTACTCTTTTTCAGAAGCGTTTTGAGTCTAATTAGCCTGATAAGTTAATAAACTAACGGCATTTTTGTAATGCAATTCTCTGTGTACCTGTAAGTGATATAAAACAAATTAGGCGATGGACATTAAGTAACGAATAAAACAGCATGGCGGGCTTTTACAGGAAAGCGGTCAACAATGGAGGGCTTTGATATGTTACTGTAACCACTCCAACCAAGTTGATTATTTTTCTATAAAAACTAATTAAGATGAGAGCAAGAGACTGGTGGGAATGATTGTGAATGGCTGTGAATTTTTAAATCTGATACTTGATACTACATCTCACAAGTTTAATCCTGTTGCTAGTTTAGAGTGGCTCAACCTCAGCTAGATAACCACTGTTAATATAATTAGAAGTTTATGGGTTTGCTTGAAGTTTGAAGAAGATTTGTGCCAGTTTTATTAGCATGAAAATTGCTATAAAAAGCGATCAGGTCTATACGTTTTTTTTCTCTCTCTTTCTCTGTATTTTAGCTAGGTAGCTAATGTAGTAACGTTAGCTAAACAGTGTAATGGAAAACAGAGACTATACCAGTTTAGAACTTACACGATAGTAAGTAAAATGGCAAGTCTTCACGTCTTGCTTAGAATCCATGGGTGCTTCTCAACACTCGATTGACGCTTCCTCGTCAACCAACCAAGTCAACCATCTTGAAGGGCATATCAATTCTCTAATTGCATGGCGAGGAGGCGAAGAACGAAGACTTTGGTGCCCCCTGGTGGCATGGCGGTGAAATGAATCATATCGATTGTCTTAAATCAACTTTGTATAGTATAAACAATGCTAGCATTATCCACCTTAAGCTAGCAACATGGTTAAAATGTCCCTATGGCCTCAAACGATGTCGATGCAGCATGTTCTAGCCTTTTGTTTGCTTTGTAAATGTTTTATGTCTAAAATTATTCTGGTCATACTCTCGTGTTTCAGCACTGATATTACACCAAATGGAGAACTAGCAAAAATGTCGTTTTTAGCCAGTATGCCCGTGGAACAAAAATTGGCAGGGCTACGGATTCTTTTTTTCATGCACACAGAGACAAGAGGTAGTTATTTACGACAAATGCCGTGATTATTGTTTTTCTGAAGTCCCACTTTGCCTCTCTTCAGGTATAATAGCTTCTCCTCTTCACGCCTGCCTATCAGCAGAGTAAATGCTTGTTTATGTGGCGTTCAATTTCCATCACGATTGCTGAACAGCGTTGTTCTTTTTCAATAGACTTGTATGGCAAGATAATTTTATTCTTCTTATTCAGCACGTCATTGGTTGTTGGATACTTCCCTGACGTTTTTCGTGATATCCACCGAGCAGGTTGCAGCAAGATGCTAGAGATGTTCTACCAGTACCATTTTACTTCAGTGTTTTACTTCACATGGCTTACAATATTTACGATGTTGACGAGTTTGCGCTGCACTTTAATTCCACTCAAACCTGCTGCTGTATCTACAATGTATTGTATTTTTTTTTCTTATCTTTTGTGTTATTTATTCTTATTTGTTTCATCTATAATGTTAAATCACTTTTAGAATACTTCTAACTTTCTGTGCTGCTGTAATAGGTGAATTTCCCTCTCGGATGAATAAAGTGATCTATCTGTCTGTCTGTCTGTTTGCCTGTCTATCTAAACGCTTTCTAGCAGCACACTGGCATTTTCAATCAGTGTAAACAAGTGAATTATTTTAGCATGGCAAATTTGGTATAAGATGATTCAGGACCCTGTTGGGTTTCTGTGTGTAGAGTATCGTGACTCTGTGTTTTGCTGCTGGCGAGCAGGGTGATGGGAAAGAGGAGGGGTGTGAGCCCCCTGCTGGGCAAACAATTCACACCTTGCAACAATAACATTGGTACAGAGATTAAAAACGGACAGTCCTGACGGTGTACTTTCATATGAGCCAATTTAGCTTCACACTTCACTACTGTGGAGTGTGACATCGTGAATAAATTCAACGCTGACCATGGGCTCCCCCAAAACAGCAGGAAATTCCTTTTTTTTTTTGGCCTGTGGTAAAAAGAGTCAAACACAAAAGTCCTATTGTTGACACCACGGCCATTTTTTTTTTTTTTTTTATCTCTCTCAAGCAGGTGGGATTTCTTTCTAACACTCTTTCTCTCACCTCATCGACCCAGCCGTCCCTGCTTCTTTTCCCTTCATCACATTATACATCCCGGTGATGAACGCTACAGCAAACCCGAGCCTTCGCATTTGTACAGGTATAAAAGCACACAATAGGCTAAATTGCTTCTGATTGAAACGTTTCAGGATGAGTTCATATTGATTGCGAGTCTGATTGAATGCCTCTGCTGGAAATCCAGTTGCCCACTGGGCGCTGCTCGAACACAGTGATGCAGATGTCTGAATTTCGTTTTGTTTTAATTAACAAATTTGCAACCAAAGCCAATTTGTATGCAGATACTGTGAGCGGTCCTCAGAGAGGCGAAGACAAATACACCTTGAAGAGCCTTTACCAGGGAACACTGCGTGATAAGACACCTGTTATTTTGCACAGACTACCATCTGTGCTTTTATATAAAACACACTTTCAGAAAGATCTCAATACCGTCACAGTACAGTGCCAAATTGAGGATTATTTGGTTCTTTCTCAGTGAAGAGCCGTTTTGAGACAAGGGACCTCAGAGGTTTGGGATTCCAGCTGGCTAAAACCCTAAAGCCCTGAAATTTACATTTCCAGCTAAACAAGGCCGGACTTAACCATAGGGCCAATTGGGCTGTTTCCCACAGGCCTCCAAGCTCGAGAGGGCCTCGAGGTAGGGTCTGATTTTTTTTCAACAAGGTCTTTACATAAATGGTCGACTGTTTCAAGTGAACAATTTATTATTTTTAAACCACTGAGCACAACTGGTGTATATTAGTGATGTTAGTGTAGAAAAAAAGCTCTGTGGCTAGCACTACTGAAACAGTGATCTATGCCAGAGATACTACCAAGACTGCTGCTAATCTCAACACCACCAGCGTTAACGTTGCTGCTTGGGAATGAGAGCGAGTTAGCTAGCATTAGCGAGCCAGTCATGACTAGCTACTGGGTCTCCTTTTACTTCGAGCTTCGACTGATGGTGTTTTGTCGTGGTTTTCTCAGGTTTTTCAAAACCCATAGCTTGGTGTTAGACTAGAGACTGTCGCGTCTTCTTTTATTACACTTGCATTTGAAACGTTTTCTTAGCTACAGTCGAAATTATGAGTTGCATTGAGTTTTTTATTTAGTACTGCCATGAATAATCTATTTCGCATAACAGATAATAATATCTGAATTTACACAAATGAACCACTTCAAAATTCTTAATACCGTGTGTCGTTACCTGGACGATCAGCGACTGTGTTTATGTCTTGTGAGAGTCGTTCATGAGTCCCTTGTTTGTCCCGAGCAGTTACGCAGCCCACTGTTCTTCAGAAAAATCCTCCAGGTCCTGCACATTCTTTGCTTTTCCAGCGTCTTCTGTATATTCGACCCCTTTCTAACGGTCGCTATATGATGTCGAGATCCGTCTTTTCACACTGACGACAAAAGGTGCAAACATTCACTGATGCTCAAGAAGGCAACACAGTACATTAAGAGCCAGGGGGGTGTAAACTTTTGAACTTTTGTTAGTAAATTCTTATTTATATATTTTTTTTTCATTTAGTCCTGCCTTTCAGAAGCTACGTAAGATATTTACATGTTTCCCAGAAGATAAAATAACAACAATTTAAACATCTGCTTTATTCAGGGCCGTACCAAATAAAACCCAAAATGCAATTTTTTTATGATTCCTCCTTTATTATTATTATTATTATTATTATTATTATTATTATTATTATTAACATTCTGCATTCTGTATGTAAACTTATGACCTCAACTGTATTTCTGACTCATGTAGACCAATATGAGCAGCCGCCCATGTAGAAGGATATATTTTTAAATCTTTAAGACATAAAGTCTTTTAAGGCTGAGTTTTATTGTGGGCAATCCAAGAATAGTCCATAGTATCACGAGTCAATACACAAGCAGGCGCCAACACACACGGAGTAATCCATATTCATGAACCAAAGAAACGCAGAAACTCGCTCGCTCCCTCACCAGCCTCTCTCTCTTGAAGCCGAACTAAACGAACGGCTCCTTACAGAAAGCTTCACCGTATCAACCATGACAGACGCTTTCAATGTGTTTATATGGAGTCGTACTAGTGTGTACGTGCAACCTCCTGACCAATCGGATTCGAGTGGTGTATGCCCTATCTTACACACGTAAACAAGAGCAATCGCAGTACACGAGCAAGCGGGTTCTTTTCAGTGAGTTCAAAGATCCATGAAAATAGCTGTTAAGAGAAAAGCACGAGGTTTTCAAGCAGCCATTTAAAAACGTAAGACCTTGTCTGTTTTTCAGAATTGACCCAAACAGAGAGCAGCAGATTGTCAAAATCCCTCCGGCTTTTCATTTCACGGCAGATTTCCATCTCATTTAATAATAATCTGCTGAAGTGCTGCTTTCTTCATGGGTGAAATGCTTTGTACATTCAGAGCAGTAATATCTCTCGTGATAAATTGCCACCTATAGGCTTTCACATGTCTCCGGTGTCACCTATATGAGTTCATCAGTCTCTACTGTTGTTTGTTCAAGCCCGCTGATTTTTACTGTGGCGAATGAATTATTGTGGAGGTTTATGATACTCCGGAGAATAGACGTTTGCTTGAAAGGGTTTTATTTTACAGCGCTGTGTAGTCTAGCACTTAGTGACTGGTGTATTTGACTCCAAATTGTAACTTATCTTGTGCAGACTGACTCTTCCAACAGCGAAACATAAAAAGTCTACATGCAAAAGGAATATTTTCATATTCATTACACTTGATTCAATGCAAACAATTGCATTGTGTTTGCACACTGCCGGAATGTCAATCTCACCCACGGTGTGTTTACGCTTCTAAAGGAAGACAAGATCGTCTCTTTCGTCCCATCTGAATCCATCGCGCTAGTCATGTTTTCTATATCTAATGCTGTCTTTTGCGGAATATAAAATAACGTCAAGAAAAATCCCCAGAAAATGATCAAGTACATTTATATTCGTACAGATATGTTTATTGCACGGTACTGTTGAATTCTCGATTCTGATTGGTCAAAAGGTGTTGATTAATTGTCCGTAACTCACAGGAATATATGCTGTATATTAATGTGGATAAAAATGTGTATAATTGCTGTAAGACGTTTATTTAGCATTCATGGAAGGAGTCTCCAGTGCGAGGGCTTTGTATCAGTCAGAGGTTTTCCTCCACAGGAAAGTCTTCAGGAAGGAGGAGTTAACACTTTTCAGTTTCACGATAACTGCATTTATTTATTTATTTATTTATTTATTTATTTATTTAGCAATATTGCCTTCAAGGAAGAGGAAAAACAGAGTCTGGTGAGGAAACGACTGTTTACAGCTGCTATAAGAAAAGTGATAACAGGAACTAGCGTGTTTTGTGGACCTTGTACAACATGAACGTGACTAAAAATGGATAAAATGTACGATGCGTTGTTCTTTAACTAATAAAAGAAATTTGCTGGCAAATTGCTGTGGATGTTGTAAAATATTAATACGGCAACAATGAGCAATGGTGTCATGTGGTCAGAATGTCGCTACCCTTCTGCAGTTTGCTAAAGATCGTTTGGACCGATGGCTATTGGAAGAAATATTTTGTAGGTTGATGAGACCAAAATATCATTTTTGGTTGAAATGAGAAGGGTTGTGTTGGGAGAAAGGAAAACACTGCATTCAAGCTTAAGAACCTTATGCCGTCTGTGAAACATGGTGGTGGTAGTGTCACAGTTTGGGCCTGTTTCAGTACACCTGTGCCGGGACGGCTTGCCATAATTAATGGAACGATGAATTCTGAAGTATACCTGTGAACTCTAAAGGAAAATATCAGGACATCTGTCTGTGAACTGAATCTCAAGAGAAAGCGGGTCATGCGGCAAGACGACGGCGCTAAGCACACGAGTCGTTCTACCAAAGAATGTTTAAAGAAGAATAAAGTTCATTTTTTTTTATCTACCATATCTACATTTCGTAGATAAAAGTAGATTAGTTTGTGTGAAAATCTGACGATGTCTTAGATCATATTTATGCAGAAATATAGAAAATTCTAAAGGGTTCACAAACTTTCAAGCACCACTGTAATGTGAATGTAAAGCTTGCCTCAGGGGTAGAGGTCGCTCGAAGGGGATCAAAATGGTCAGAAAAGGTCTGGGCACCTTTATAAACATGAATATCACTGCTTGGAAACGGAAAAGATCTTCTCAGTTATGGGGAAACCGAGCAGCTTAGTAGAAATGACACCCAGATAAGTGCACAAGCCATTATTTCTCCAGACGACACACAGCGAGCGATGTGATGTTACCGGGAACAGGAAAGCAGTGCAGGTCTAACCTTCCATCAAGACTAATTATGACCCCTGTCTAAATTCAACACATGGTATGATGGTGCGAGGGGATGGCGCTTGCTAATGAGACTTATCCAAACATACAGCACAGGGGTTGAATCCAGGTTATTTTCACCACCAAGGAAGCCAAATCTGCTTTCTATTGACATTTTAAAAAGCCATATAATTTTTGGTTCAATTTCAGATGCCTTAATCGTGCCTGCTCATAGCAGCTTTAAGAATACACTTTTTGCTATCATAATTGGTCTGTTTGTCTCTAAATTGTGTCATATTTTACCAATTATCCTCTGCTATCTGGCATAGAGAATCTATTAAAGAACTTTAACTAAAACATCCAATAATATTATAGGATCCAATGTTGGAAATGCACTCCAGTACCCAATTCATTTGAGTTAAACTTTGTAAGGAGATGTTTATTAAGATTTATGGAAGGATCCATATGAGAGACACAAGAGCTAGAAAACTGTAAATCGTTAACAGGGAAACATACACTATATGGCCAAAAGTATGTGAACACCACCCATATGTAGTTCTTCCAAAAAAACTGTCGACACAAAGTCAGAAGCACACAATTGTCTAGAATGTCTTTCTCTTTTACTTTATAGCATTACGATTTTCCTTCACTACAGCTAATGGGCTTAGCCAAAACCTGTTCCATCTTGACAATACCCCTGTGCACAAAGCAAGCACCATGAACACATGGTTTTCCAAAGTTGGAGTGGAAACATTCAAGTGTCCTGCACAGAGCCCTGACCTCAACCCCACTGAACACCTTTGGATGAACTGGAACTGGAGCCTCCTCACCCAACATCAGTGCCTGACCTCACTAATGCTCTCAGCTACTGCTCTTAGTTCATTCAGCTAAGGCTGAATGAACACAAATCCTTACAACAACATTCAAATGCTAAATGGATAAAAGCTAGTGGATAGCAGCAAAGGGGCGACCGACTCCATATTAATGTCCATGGTTTTTGTAAAGGGATGTTCAACAAGAACATATGGGTGTAATCAGGTGTCCACATACTTTTGAACAAGCGTTCTCAACTAGACAAAGGAACAGAGGGTATAAATAGATAAACTAAGCATGATCTAAATGGTGAGCAGGTGAACACAATAAAGAATAAATCAATGGAATAAGGGCAGAAAAATGTCACAATAAATGTCTGCACATGATAAATTGTCCAACATGGGAAAGACTTCAAGATGGAGGGCTTTGCACTTTGGGGTTTCTTAGTAACATGACGAGACGTGTGGGGTTTTTTTTTTTTTGTCTTATTAACTTCAAGAGAGAGAGAGAGGAAAAAAAGAGGTTGTTTAAGTGATAACAGACACTAACTTGTTTCATGGAAGTTCCACAACATTAAACGTAAGTGCTATGTTGTTGTTGTTGTTGTTGTTGTTGTTGTTGTTGTTGTTGTTTTAATCCAACACAGCCTACACAGTTCTCAGTGGAAAAGGTTCCATCTATCACCCTTAAGGGTTCTTCATTTTTATCCCTGAGGGAACCCTTAACGGTTCTGTGGAGAAATGTTCTAGTACGACTATGCATCAAATATCCTACCCTATGTGTGTTTTAATACGTAGAGGTAGAAACCTGCTTACTGAGGACTTGAAATTGAAATTGAGAAATTTCCCAGAAAAGCTCATTTTGTGCCGATGATGATGTGGGTGTGTGTTTAAGGAACATGGCTTTTTGATAATACGTTAACTTTTATACAACATACTCTAACAACAGTCTTCATTAAGCAGGCAGCCAAGCAATAAGTGGTCCACAGTGACTCTCCATCCATAATTACAGCCTCAACACTGTAATTTATTCACGATCGGCCTTTGCTAACACTAATTGACTCAATCACAGTGAAAACCACCGGGGATTCGTCGACTGAAAATCGACACGCACAGCTTTACATAGACAAACCCACGATCTCAGTCAGACACGAGCCAAAGGGCGAGCTCTGGAGTGCACTGCAGTCAGCTCGGTTGTCTTAAAGAACCATCTGCAATGCATGGTTAAAGCGAGATAATTAAGAGCCAAGCTCTGTGCTTCCCCTGGGCTGTCAGCATTAGCAGACCATCGGTTTCTGCAGTGCTAATTTACCTGCATGCAGCCACCGTGACATAAAAAATCCCAAACCAAGTAGAATAGAGTGCTGCGTGTAGTCAGCATGAGCTCGGCAGATGCACACTTCAGCTCTTGTGGCTCACCGATGCATTAATTCATCAAAACTCAGGGCACGTGATGGATCTGCAGTGTTATGCATGCATTAGATTAAATGTGTGATTAACATTTAGAGTGCATTAGAAAACCATCCCTTATGTCAATATGATATACAATATAATAAAGGTTAACCGTGATGGAGGTGTACGCATACTGCAAATGATCCTTAGCTTAAAAATCTTCCAGGATCTATATTAATGAAATCAACCAGCATGAATCGCCATCGTTGCAGTCCACGGTGGTCACGTTTAATGGAGGAGCTGTGGGTTTCTAGCTGACGTCCCATATAGGAAGAGGGATAGAATGGAGCTGGGAGCCAATTGATGTGCCAATTCAATCCTCAAATGGCACCTTTGGGCTGTTCAGTGAGACAGTCTGCGTGAGATCGGGAACAAAGTACCAGAAAAGAGCCGTACTGGCACTCTTAAAGGTGGGGTTTGAAACTTTAGAGGTAAAACTTGTGTTTCCCCAAAGCAGCCCCCATCCACGCTTTGTGATTTGCCTAAAAAGTAAATAGCTGAGTAGAGCAGAGTACGTACGTTTCATCTGTAGGACGAGTTCATTTCCAGACCAGAAAAGATCAAAGTAAGATCTTTGAAGACACATTTGAATAGTTCTATGATTATAATCGGTCTAGAAATACTTTTAAAAAAATTACAGACAGCAAAGAGACAAGTCCCCTGTCTTTCACTGCAAAATGCTATCTTAGCAAGTAAAAACGCCATTAATACCGGGAAAAACAACTTGGATTGTTTTTAAACAAATATAAGATCATTAAGCCTATTTCTAGATATTTTAATCTGCACGGTGTTGCCATACGGCAACAAGTTATTTATCTCCAATTTTTCGATAGCCGAAAATACAAAACTAATATTTTCGTATGTCACTGGAAAAAGGTGGCTTTAACTTTGACATAACAAAAAAAAAAAAAAAGACTTTTCACATTTCTGCAGTCACATGGCATGGTGAAGGTTAACATCGGAGGGCTCTCAAACTTTGATTAATTTTTCAATATTTAGGCAAAACTACTTAAAGGAAACAACTGAAATAAGTTAACATTTTTTGAAAAAAAATTTCATTTAAACAAGTTGATATATTTTGAGTATTCTGTTAAACAGTAAAATGTAATCGTTGCCGTACGGCAACAACATGCGATAATGGAACTGTAGTGTGTGCGTTCATGAACTGAAACAGGCCTACACAGCAAAAAAAAAAAAAACAAACAAAAAGACATAATAGTATATTTACATTTTTTCACATTCAAAGTAAGAAAAAGATTGAAAAAGATACTTGCATGTTTGGAGCTCATTTTTGTATCTATTGTGAGTGAGTAAATACATCCACATAGTTTTTACAACTGTAATTCCTTTCTAGAACCTTTACATGCTTACCAGGTGGCGAAAAAACCTCTGAAATTTACAGTCTAATCTGGAAAATGCAGTAATTAGAAGTATAATCTCATACATTTTGTGTGATTTTTGGGTATACGATACTTTCCACTACTGCATATTGTTGCCAAACGGCAACACTTTACCAACGACAGCCCCTAAAAATATTTTCACATTTCATTTTTAATTTTTTTTTTAAACATTTTTTGAGGTAAATGTAATCATTCATGCAGTACAGGGTTAACTACTTTCAAGCTTGAAATGGTCTTATTCTATTGGCAGACATTTTTACTCATTTCAAGCATTTTACTTCTAGAAAAAGTCAAATGATCTGCCAATAGAATAAGACCATTTCAAGCTTGAAATTAGTGTTGAAAGTGTCTGGAACGGTCTTATATTAGTTACAGAATAATTTCATAATGAACTGATTCATTCACATTTCCTTTATTCCAGATATCTTCTCTTACCAAGGTATCATTTATTTTTGTGATGTTTACAGGAGGTAACTCTAATGCTCTTTTATTATTGCTCACTGTGTTGCAGAAAACAAAATATTCATAAATATTACGTCACTTTTTTTTTTTTTTTATTCTTGGGATCTTAAGATCACAAGGTAGCATGGTCACAAAAGTTGTTTTCTTGAGATCGCAACTGATTTTTTTCACATGGTGAAATACATTATGGGCATGCAGGTTATTGTATGTTGTTTGAGAGATGAAAGATACAGCTAGTTTCTGTCAAGGCACCCCCCTCCCTGATTAAAGTCAAAACCAATGCACTCAACCATGACATATACAGTAGTTTGTACTTTATGCCCAGTGATGCATTTTGAGATGTTGGATGAGAAAAATAAGGCATGGTCTTGAGACCACAAGAAAAATATATATATAAAGGCCACGTTATATATATATCTATATATATATATATATGTAAAATAAATAAATAACGTATGGCCTTTCTGGACTTCTATACCGACTCAAACTTTCTGTAAGTTTCAAAGTTCAACAATCTTAATCTTTCATCATCGTTCTCCTCTTGGAAAAAAACTAAAACCTCCACACAGTTACAGTGAGACCGAGCTGCAAAGCCGCGACGGACACTGTGGGAATTTAATGCACAATTGCATTAGTGTTCTCTTCCTTTCCTCTCCATCCTGCCTCTCTGTGGACTTCTGCTCGCAGAGATGTTTTCAGCATGCAGCTCCAACACCAGCAGTGCTCACATCAACAGCGACAGAGCCACAACTCACAGCTCAGCAGGTCTGAGGGGGAAAGGAGTGTGTAGCAGTAAAAAGAAGGAGAGAAAAAGAAAAAAAAAAAACGAAAGAAATTGCAATGATAAATTATGTGTGGTGGTCTAGAAAACTACCTCAGACTTCACTGCAGGTGAATTCTGGTAAAAAAAAAAAAAAAAATTAAAAATAAATAAATAAATAAATAAATAAATAAGACTGTGTATATAGCATTTTATTTTCTGCCTATAAAATACTTTGCCTTATAAAATACACCTCTACTTTATGAAACGGGAAATTTATTACTCAATCCTGAAAAACTTTCAAAACACTCCCTTTTACATACCACAGCACTGGGGAATGCTGGATTCTTTAGCATTTGTGGAAGGAGTCTCCAGTGTCAGCTGTCTGTAAAAGATTTTCTCTACAAGAGTTTCAACTTTCTGGATTCTCTGTAACATAACAAGCTGTGCGTTTTTTGTTTGTTTGTTTGTTTGTTTGTTTGTTTGTTTTTGTCTTGAGAGACTGGTGAGGGAACGACTGCCATAATTATAGCTGCTATAGTGCAAGTGATAACAAGAACCAACTTGTTTCACGGACCTTCCGCGACATTAAAAGTAACCGTAAATGGATACAATTACGATACATCATTCTGTCATTTATTTATTTATTTTTTTTAAATGTAATAGTTTGCTCTGGATTAAGAGGAATAAAACGCTTCAGGAAATTCTGTTATAGGGAAAATAATAATAAGCAACTTTGTATCTATGTTTCGTAACACACCACCCCGCCACTTTTGTTTTATTCCTTACATATTATAGTAGTTCACTTATGTTGTATACTAGCTCAGTTCTACAATTCCTTTTGTGAGGGAACTGTAAAGAAAAACTTAAGGTAAGCTTCGATTTCTGCATTAACACACACACACACACACACACACACACACACACACACACACACAGTATCTCTCTCCCCCAGTCAAAATCAATAAGCCATATCGTCTACTGTTTGTGTAAAGGAGCCAAAGAAATGCTCTGTGTGCCACTGGCCAGAAATGAAACACGGGTCTCTACAGACTTTGGATCTCTGAGCAAAGAAACCTTACAATCAATTTGCCCTCATACCTACCACCATGCACACATCAGGCCATATTCAGAGTTTAAAAAAGTTTACGTCGGCATTTACACAGGGAAAGTTGTGCGTGTTCAGAATCGGGATCGTTTCCTGGACTTCCTGATTCAGATTATTTAACCCTTTCACGCATAGTGTCACCACTTAAACAGCCAACTCAAGGCTCTTTTGCAGTGTGGTTTTATTTAAAGATTAAAGACAGTCTCAGTGTTCTGATCAGTTTGTAAACCCTGAAGAGGGCCAAACGAACCTTTTGCATCTGCTCACACACGTTCCCTCAAGTTTACAGGACGGTGTCTGCTATTTATTGGCTGCACACTGGATTTGGCCTGTGGGAGTCAAAATGATTGCAGTCATATCTCAGCTATTCTAGATTTATCGCTTCTCCTTCTGCTTTTTAGCTGTAATGTGTTTTGAGGTTTGCCCACTTTCACTTCCCTCTCCTCAATTGCACTCTGGGTGGCTTTTTTTTTTTTTCCTTTCTGACAGCAAAGCAAAAGTCATGTCTGAGTGACTCTGAGTGGCAGGCATGATGAACACTTTACTGAAACTAGACTCTGCTGTCATTTTTTTTTTTTTCAGTTTTATTTCCACCCAGATTGAACCGGAGTACTGATGATGCCTATTAGAGGCAAAATTATTTCTTCTGCATTTGTGTCAGTCGAAATAATGGTACATTTTTCCACTGAAGCAAACCAGTCAATTGGCTCCTCCTGTTTTTTTGGGGTTTTTTTGTTAAAAATAAATAAATATACGTGTACAGTTTTGTCATCTAGCCTTAAGGGTTCTTCTGTTTGTCCCTTTCGGGGAACCCTTGATGGTTTTATGTACAGCCATACAACACTTTCCCAATCAGAAAGGGTTCCAAGTGGTTTCAGGTTCGAAGTTAACTGAAATTAGCTTTAAAGACCCCCTTTTCCAAGGGTTCTCTGGAACTCTTAAGGGAACCATTAAAGGTTCTCTAGAACCCTACAACAGATAGTTTCCCTATAAGAAAACTTTTGTTTTTAATTTAAAAAAACCCTTTCAGGGAAAAAAAAAGGCTTAAATTTAGAAGCTTTATGGGTTCCGGTGTCTTTGTGAAACCTTTGGGAAGCTGGAAACCTTTAACCCTTGATGGACCCCCTTTTTTTTTTTTAAGACTGTACAGAAGATTTATGGGTTCTTCAGTTTGTCATTCTAGGAGAACCAGTAAGGGTCACTGCAGATTTGAGGGTCACTGCAGATTTCTTCTGTTTGTCCCCTTGTGAAACCCTTCAAGGTTTTATGTGGAACTCCACAACAGATGCGTGCTCTTTTACACAGGGTTCCAAATATAACTCCTTTAGGAATCTAAGAATGCTGAACTATCTAAAGAACCCTTGAAGAACTCTTGGGGAAGAAAAAAAAAAGGTTGAGCAAGAACCCTCAATTATCCAAATAAATGTTTTGATTGATCAAAAGTCCTCCTGCAAATGACACAGGAGTTAAACAGATGTATCCAGTTGTGCAGACTGGAGACGAAGATGACACGTTTGATCTAGTGGAGACCAAGAAGCAGCAGATTCAAAACCAATGGGCGCAGATCAGCATGAACATCACCATGTGCACAAGCTGAAGTGATACCCATCATCCATAATGCAGAGAACATCCTAGGACAGATACGGCTAATTAGAGCCTCAGAACATCCCATAATATTTCCCTGAGGGATCTCACTTCTTTCCAGGAACCTGAGGTCGGCTGTAGATCAGCACTGTTTGCAAGCAGACTGATGGAGTATCCGCAGAAACCTCAGAAAGGCTTGGATGAGATGAAAACATATGAATCTCATAACCTCAATTTAACGTCCTCAAAGCGTTTTTTAATCGCCGTGACCCAAAGCACTCGGCTTCAGCCCCGGATGAACTCCTTAATATGGTGATTCTATATTAATGTGGACTATTTATCTTAAATACTCACACTTTTGAGGCAGTGTATCTCTGCACATTCAAAAAAAAAAAATAAATAAATAAAAATAATGAGTTCTCCCACACACATCTGAAAGATCGTCGGAGAGATAAATCACGAAACGGCACAGGGGCTAAAACGATTAGCCGTGGAACTCGTATTATCGTACGCTTTTGCTCTGCGCTGCAGTCTTTTCCGCGATTTGTTTATTATTAAGTCTTGCTAAACATTTATGTCCTACAGATTTACATCATTGGTTATAATATTTTATAGCAATTTGTATATTCAAATATTTAAAACATAGTAAAAAAAAAAGTCTACCTCCGCGAGTTCCTCAACAACATCGGGTTAACATCAGAATATGGCTTTACAAACAATTACAAAAATATGTAAATGACACACTAAGGTATGTTAATGACATTTAATAATAAAGTTTTCAAATGTTGCAATAGTCCTATACTATTAATCTGAAATTGAAAAAAATAGGGTGGTCAAATGTTTGGGAACTCCTCGTACAAGTGTTTCTTTTTAACCCTCTTAAAACTTTCAATAATAATCTCTTGCACTCATCTGTATAAGTTTGATTAGGTTTATTACAATTTAGCCGCCGATAGTAAAACCAGCGAAGCTCTATTCTTCAAGTAGAGCTCTTTGAAGGCGCTCCATGAGAAGAACACGTTATCTTTTAAGCACCTAATAGTTAAAAAATATAGCCAAGTTTCAATTCCTTCATTTATCGCGCTTGAGTGTTTATAAAAGCTGCTTTCGAGACATATGAAAGCGGTGTGTGCGAATAAGAGCACACTTTGACACTGACTGAGAGTGAAGGATTATGGGTAATAAACTAGTTTAAACGCTCACTTCTCAAATTAATCCACGGTATTAAAGTCATGTTATTAAAAAAAATAAAAAATTCACTCGGGGAGAGATCTAATATCGTGAGCCGCATTTCTAATACGCTCCGTGTTATAAATCTACACGTCCGTGTTTTCAATCTGGATTTAATTAGCGCACTGAATCATGCCCAGACTGCATTCCTCATGAAATGATCATTTCATAAAGAGATACTGAATGATAATATAGCACAATCTTCATCAGCGACACATTAAAATGGAGCTGGGTAATATCAAAAATAAAATAAAATAAAATAATAATAATAATAATAATCATTTTTTTAAAAAAAACACGTCAGTTTTCCTCTCCATTAGTTTGGAGAAATTGAGTCGTAGCTTTTCAGAGTCATGTGACCGTGACTCGCATAGAAGAATTAAAAGCTCGCGAGAACGTTTCACACGTGGAAACAGAAGCGTCAAAACACAAGACTCGGGTATTAAGATCACATCTTTACCTCTCGCACAAACGCACAGTCAAAGGTTGTTTTGAGAAATATACTGGAAGGAAAATCGGCTTTAAAAAAAAAATTTAAAATTAAAAAGCATCTGAATTAATGGCACGTTTAACACGTTCAGCGTGTCGATTGCTTTCAATCGCACGCGTTAACTTGCGAAGGAGCAGATCATTTTATAACGAGTTCATTTTAAGCTAGACGCATCAACAATCCATTCAAAATCAGATCCATCACGTATATCTTTTTTCAGCGTACAATCCATTCTTCTAAGTTTACTACATTCATACGAATATTTGAATATACGATAGCAGAAACGGACTCCTGGATATTAATAAGTTTTAAAGCGCACCTATTAAGGTTTCGAAACGTGCTTCGATTTTCACGTGTCCGAGGTCAAAAAACACTTTTAACGTTGCAGCGTTACCTTTCTTCCTCCCAGTGTCACAAACGACTCGTTAAATGATTCGTTCTAAAGGATTCGTTCTAAACCCGTCCTTTCAGAGAGCATACTCTGTTCTGATTGGACAGATGTCCCAGTCTGTCGTGATTGGTCTACCGCTGTCAGCAAGCAGGTGTTGAAGACGAGAGGCGGGGCTTTTTGTTACAAACCTACCTAGGTTAGTACCGGAAGTAAAGTCTGGAATCACTAACGACTCGATTCAGCCGTTCAGAATCGGATCCTTCTTTTGGGAGTCGATAACTCCGTTTGTCGTGCGCTTTGATTTTTGAAATTTTGCTTGATGATGTTTTTACATTCCCAAACAGCTCTATAACACACTGTTTATGCGTATGGTATGCGTATAGTTCAAATTAGTTCACAAAATGGACTTGCACTTGTGTAGTGTTTAATTCTAAATAATAATAAAAAAAAAAAACCCTTCCTGCTTCTGTAATTTTGCTGCCACTCGACACAAGATAAATGATCCATAAAGACCGCGCTGGACTTTATTTTAATTGACTGTAATTTATTATAATTTTCACATCATTTTCCTCATTTAAAAGTTTTGCTCTGACCGTCCTTTCCTGCTGTTGAATATATATATATTTTTAAAAAAAGATGCTTCAGTGAACCCTTTCACCTCAATCAGAGTACATTTTCACACAGAACTTCCATCTATCTCGTACAAATAGAAGTTCTTTCTGTTCCTAAAAGAAGCAGGTCTTTCAGATCGCTGATATTTTTTCCCACTCCGGAGCAAAGTCCACCACTCAAAAGGGAATTGGATAATTTTTGCCTGAACAGAATCCTTGCCGTCGTTCATCAGCCGCCCCGTTTCCTGCAATAACACTAATCATAGCGGGGCTACGGAGCGCACGACCCGCAATTCACACAGGCCTGAGGTGGAAATGGCTGTCTCCCATCACCATAAGTCATGTGTGTGTGCGTTATTGAGGTCTTCAAAAGTGAGACCGCGCCGTTCAAAAGACTCGCCAGTCTCACTTGTGCCGAACACACACTCGTTGATATAGACGTCATTCTTGGCCATCAATCCACAGAGGTGTGCTCTTGTTGTCCTTCAGGTATTTAAACGTTAGAGCCCTGAAATGTTAGAGCCCTCTCCAGCGAGTATGATCTTGGTTTTTTTTGGTGTGTTTTTTTCAAAATGATGTGCGTAAACTTCATTTGGGGGATTTCAGAAAGATCTAACGCTGTTGAATTCTCTATTCTGATCAACCAGGAGCTGTTGATTAATTTTCTAGAACAGCAGCTCTGACATTAAATCCAGCTGCAAGGAAAAACCACATGTTTATTATATTCATGCGTTCGTTCTGGTAGCGTTTCTATAGCAACATCACATTTGTATGATGGACACACCACATCATTTACAACTAATAATAAACAAATGGAGAAAAAAAAAACGTGTTGTCCAAATAATTATGGACCTGACTGTACATTTATATTACCGTCTAATATTATATATAATATTTATATATATAAAGTCTCACGGCGTATGGACAACTCCTTGTACGTTTTGGACCATGATGTTTTGGACACTACTTTCCATCAAAATAATAGCAAGCATGGTTGCTGGAGAGGTCTGGGTGAAGGCCATGGCAGGAACAAGCAATTTCTGCTCTGAAAATTGGGGGGGAATTTATTCCTCTGTCCCTGCGGTAAGCAATGTGAAACCACTGACACTTGGAGAGAATTTATTGGCCCCGTCGACCTTGAAATAGTGCTTTTTTTTAGAACGGCGAGATTAAAATGGGAAGCGTTTTGTCTAATGGGTGTTTCTACAACCTGGCCGTGGAGTTTCCCCCTTCACTGCATGTCATAGTGTTTTCGTCCTGCTCCGACACGTCCATTTCACTTTTTTTTTTTTTTTTCTTCAATGGTTTGTAAATGAGTTGACGCATCGTGACAGGTGGGAATCTAACCGACAGGGTTAGGAAACTTTGGTGTAAAATACCAAGATGAAGCTGAGTGATAACTTCAAGCTGGTACTGTTGTCATGGCAGTCACCTTCTCGAAGCTTTAACTGATTGATTCGTGTTCAGATTGAGCCAAGGACGGAGAAAAGTAGTCAGTTATGATGTGTGGATAGTGACAGGTGCCATTTATCAGATGGAAAACCATGACATTGGGTGTAACCGATGTAGCCAACTAATGTAAGGAATAAACACTTCAGGGTGATGTTGTAGGAAAATAACAACAACAACAACAACAACAACAACCAGGTTGTGATGCAGACCAACGTAAAGTGGAGTTTTTTCATTTATATAATCAATACACTGGACTTTTCATATCCATTTATAGTTAAAGCATTTAATGTTGTGCAAAGTCCACAAAACAAGTTCCTCTGATCACTTATTTTATACAACTTAGAAATCACTTGTTATTAAAAACAGCTATAAATATTCATTCTTTCACTTTTTTTTTTTTCACTTTAACAGAAAACAAATAAAAAGTAGCTTGTGAGACATCATCCATCATGAAGACTTTGCAGTGGCGGAAACCTTAAACCTTAAAGTTACAGCTTAACCTCTGGCTGTTTCAGAGCGCTGACACTGGAGACTCCTTCCATAAATGCTACATATTTGTGTCTCCTTACAGAACGATTCACTGATTAGGTTTTGCTTTGCTAAATAACATTATTAGACTTCGAGTACGTTGAGCGTCCATCGTGCCCTCGTGACTTAATCGATACTTTTCGACCAATCAGAAACTGTCTAAGCTTCATGGGTCTTGAAACAGAGGCCTTTGGCACCTTGGCGGGACACGGACACCTGTTCCGACCAGTCGTAAACAGAGATTGCCGTGACGACGGGCATTTGCGATAAAACTCCCGGGAGGATTTATTCACCTCAGCTCCTGAGCGTCACGAGGATGTAGGTGTGAAATCCTGGTGATATTATTTTATGTAATTAGCAAGCAAATTAAAAGGATGACTCTCTTGGCTGATGAACTGGAAGAAAGCAGAGATTGAACGTCTCTGTGCTTTACATAACCTTTATATAATCGGCACCCACCTTCAACCGTTCCCATATTCGCCCACACCTTTACTTGAGTCAATATTTTTTCAGATTTGAAGGATTTACAGTTCGCGAGGTGGGGATGTACTCCAGCTTAGCACATCTGCTGTAGAATAGAATCAGCTGTTGCTATGGAAATCTAGCTAAGGAGTAGTATTATATAACAGTTTTATTCATTTTATATATATATATATATATATAGAAATTTTTTCGAGTAGCCAATACACATACCTGGTTATTTCAAGGAGGTAAGAAGAAACTGGAGAACCTGATATGGAAGGCCACATGGACCTGAGGAGAACATGTGAAAATCCAGCATTAAACTAAGATACACCAGCTGACCCACTGAAAGATTTGGATCAGCAAGAAAATATTTAGCCCGGGTAGCTACTCCTCAAATATTCCCTACCTATAAAATCTAACGTCACTCATCATTTCACACAGCTGCAGCAACCAATGAACATCTTCAGAGACATCCAAATACAAGATCAAGGTGCTGGATAGGATTGAAACTCTACAGGACGTTAGTACACCAGATGCCACGTTGAGGAGATCTCTGTACTGAAAATTCTACCCCAAAACATTATATTCATTTTACTGCTTCTGACCATATGGCAGCATTAAACCATCCCGTCCGCCCCGAGCGCCCCACTAATCTATAACAAAAGTCTTGCTAGCATTGTGTTAACATATCAAGCATCTGGCATATGAGCATAATTAGTCCTGCTTTCCTGTAAGATGAGGCAAACATCGGAGTTTCGTTCAGTACAGAAGATGACATTTAATACGAGAGCTGCAGTTACTGGAACGCTGGGCGCCGGCGGAAGGCTGTAAAACAGCACAAGCAATCAAAGCGGCGCTGTTTGACGAAGACGGAGGGCGTAATTGTTTGTGATTAAAACTGAGCTGACAGGTTCATTAAGAAGCACCGTGTCAGTGTCGCAGTATTATTACTGTACTGAATTTACTCTTAAGGGGTTCTGGGGCTTTGGATACACAGTCAACTCCGTCCAAAATAATTAGAGAAATGACTTAGCTTAAAAAATAATTCTATTATTATAGAATAATAAAATCGACCTTTTGTATATTCTCTCAAGAATATATGGCAAAATATCGATATAAATAACTAAACTTTTAATAACTTAAAAAATGTTGTTATATTTCATTAAAATTGCTATTATTCGCTAATAACAGGATATATATATATATAAAAAATAAATAAACACTTAAAAATATATAATGAAGCACAGTCTGGGAATTTTTGAAAATTGGTCATTTGTCAGGAAGTCGATGCGTGTGCATGCCGTCCAGTTTCTAACTAGCATTAACTAGCATCTTTCACCGAAGACAATTACGCCGAGTGTTAACTGTGGAAGTGCGGATATTTTTTAAAATCAGAACATGGCATTAGAACAAGTATACCATTTCTTCAAACGACACAAAACACTACGGTAGTTTAAGGAAACGATATATTTAAGCTCGAAGTTCTTATCGTATGTATATTCATGTTTACTTATTTTGTGAAGGGTGCCAATAATTCTGGAGCTGGCTTCGTTCGGAAAACATGCGGTCCGGCATCGAGTCGTAAGTTGTGTTGTGTGTGATACAATACATACAGGATACGGGAAGCTTCTCCATTACGCATCTAAACTATTAGAAAGTGTAGCAGATGGAAGCACGCCTCAAAAACACACCCCACTGAAGCCCAGCGCTGAGATGCAGACGTTTTTATTACCAATGCGTCCATCAGATACAGCGTTTCCTTTTCCAAGGTCAGGATGGCCCGGTTCTAATTTACATTTGGGATGCCTAACGGTGTTGTACGGTGTTTTGGTAGTGTCCACTCGATCCCCGTGTCCGTCGCTGAACCGTCCTTCCTCCGTCCTGCTCTTCAGCTGCTGTCCTCTTGTAGCGCCTCTGCCATGAAGAGCTTGCTGAGGTTCTGAGCGGTAAATTCTTTCTCGTTCTGACAGTAGTTGTTGATTTGTCCTTGAGAGGTGAAAGGAAACATGCGTATGTAAATGAGATGCAAATGAGCTGAAGGACTCATATGCAAATCCGCCGGATCGACTTTAAGAAGAGGACTTGTAATTAGAGGGCATTAAATGACAACTTTACTGGAAAAGTTCTGAGAAATAACGTGGAGAAGAGATCCACGGTCGGGGTGCTACTCGTGTCCGATATTGATACACTTTCAGATGTATAATTAAAAAAATAAAAACTACCAAATTTACTTGGACACCGCTGATCATCTACGTAGACCAGGGAATCGCCTTGCGATACAGCTTCTACAGAGCAAAAACTAAAGTCTGGTATTTTGTCCACTGTGAACATAGAAAACCGCCCATTCCCCCTCTCACACCTCTCCAACTGTACAGATGGGGAAATCAATGGCTATAAGAGAATAAAGGGAGTGTAATTGGTTGTAAATGGCTGCGATTGCCCCTTCAGGCACCTGCGATGAGAAGTGTGTCCATGCGCAGAGGAGGCGGTGGGGGTTTGAACATCTTGCTGATGTCCTCCTCCGGCAGTTGCGGCGGATCTCCTCGACTCCGTCGCTCCGTCGGTCTCCTGCTCTCGCCTCTGCAAGTACTACAGACAAAGATACAGAGAGGAAGGGGGGGAGGGGGACGATATATAAAAAAAAAAACAACTACTGAAATCTGTGGGATGGTGAAAGAACAAAGGAGCCGAGACTAAATAATTTACTGAAAGAGAACGAGAAGAGAATTTATAAACTGGCATTCGGACTGTAGCCAGAAAAAACGGACACGCCACATGCACGTCTCCGTACGTGCGCTTTACTCGTCAGGCGTCTACCAAAGTGTCAAAGTGCCAAAGACTTAAGTAATTTAAGTCTTCTTCGCCTTTGTTCATCAAACAAGACTATTAAAAAAAGTAATAAACATCTGCCGTGGAGGAAAAGTCGATTTTATTCCCTGGTTCAGAGATTTACATCACTGCCGAGGATATCGATCATTTCCTTTCAAATTAACAGATATGATTAAAGGTGTATGATGGTACGATGGTGTGTACAGTACACGGGGGAGGGGGAAGGAAGGAGTGACTGATGTGGGAGGTAATTACTAAGGATCTCGCTGCGTTTGATCGAAAGGCCTTTCTGGTTGAGTCTATTCGGTGCTTGTTGAATGCCCCGGAAAGGGCTTATGTCCTTAATGTATCATCCGTGGCACCAGGTATAATGTTACATAAGGTAATAAGAACAAGGCAGGAAGTAAGAAATCAACTTATCGGACATTTTTCGATCAGTATAAACGAATGAATTCTTTTTATGCGATTGATCAGGACACCGTTGGGTTTCTGTGTGTAGAGTATCATGACTGTTTGTAGCTGCTGCTGTGAAGGGCGACGGGAAAGACAGAGGGTGTGAGAAACCTTCTGGGCAAACAATCTATAGTCTATATATGATTGTCGCCTCGATTCGTTTCAAGTGTCGCCTTTTTAAACGATACATCGATCCAAATCGATCGATTTTCCGCATAAAATCAAAGCAGCCGTGACAGTTTTCGGAGAAGGCACAGAGTCTCCGAGTGGCTCAGATGGAGAGGCATCAGGATCCTAATCAAGAGACATGAAACCTCGTCGATAAAGCGCTTTTCCGGCATCGTTACTTAAAAACGTTCCCAGTATGTATATACGGCCGATACGAAGAGGGCCGATGTGTAGAAAAGCTCTGAAAAGCTGCTGGGATTCAGGTGAGAACGAGTACCTGGGGTTTCTACTGCTGCTGCTGCTTGCTCAGGTTGCGGCAGTACATGTTGTACGTGACGACTTCTTGGCTCATGGCATCGATGCGATCCATCAGGCGCTGCAGACTCTTCTCCAGATGGTTACTGCGGACAGAGAGCGACGCCCAATTAAGCCAAACGAACAGAGTCGGATAAATGGTTGACCGACCGTTCAAGAACGACGGACCTGGGTTTTGACGAACGCTTCGTGAATCAAAAGCTCGAGTGCACGGAACGAACCGCGAGCACTCGATATCCGATCGGACATAGTTGCGCATAGTTTCTCCTCGTCTATTAATCCGTGAAATGTCACACGTCAGCCTCGATCAGCCTCTATTCCTTCCGGTGCTTTATCCAAGTATTTCCATCTTCGGTCACACGCTGCGCACATTCTCACGTCTACAAAACACAAGAACATTCATTATACGCTTTCAAGCTTAGTGGCTTTTTTTTTGCACTTCCACGTTCATTCCATCGACATTTGGCATTTACCCAGACAACAAAAGCGCATTGCTGTACACCGCAAGAGTGAAATTACACTCTGAATACATTATCATTATCTGCCTGTTGATAGGAAGGCGGTGGAATTCTGCGTGCAAGCCTATTACACACACACCACGTCTTCCCATGCATTGAATTCCTAATGAAAGACTCATCCGGGAGGGGGGAAAAAAAAAGAAGCTCTATTTTTCTTTGTGTTTTTCACCTTCCAGGTTAACATCTATGTAAATTAACCTAAATAATTAAGTTAATTAAAGGAATAACACGCTCTGCATTATAAAGCGGAGTTACAGTTACCATAGTACCTGAGTTACTGTTTATAGTTATATGTGAAGATGTGGAATGTATGGAAATAAGTTCATTCGTGTTATCACTTAGACTATAGCAGCTATAAACTCTAGTGAGATTGTTTTAAAAATAATAATAATTTAAAAAAAAGACATTTATTTATCATTTCTGGAAGGAGTCTCCAGTCCCAAAGTGTTCTATTCCATACTTAGTATAGATTGTTAAGCCAAATAAAAAAAATGGACATTGTAAAGGGGGGGAAATGAGATTATGGGGCTTTTAAGGGTTAGACAAACTGGACCTAGAGTGTAGAGTCTGGAATAATGTTTACGTAGGTTGGTACGTGTCAAAATAACATCCACATGAATGCTTAACTATAAAGAGCATTAACTGATTTTGGATACGTGATGAAATCTCATTTGCATTACGAACTTATTATATTCGACAAATCAACGACCTCTCATTGGTTGATGAATGTGGCAGATTCTAAATACAGTACTCGGCACAGGGCACTCAGAGCCAGTAAGATCAAGGTCAGAAAAAGAAGAGGAAAAAAAAAAGTCCAAAAGCATCCAGTGAAGTGGCTTTAATATTCATGGAATGCTGTGTATCAGCAACCCATGCTATGAGCTCTATGGGGGGAAAAAAAGAAAAAAAAAGGCCACTGTTTAAATGTGAAAAAGTTTCTGTCCTTCCTGTCGCTGATTTCGGACCTAGCTGTCACTCCTTCGCCGTTATTTCATCCTAATACTCTTGCGCAATTTAAAAAGCAATCACCGTCTGCCAGTGAGGCCAGGGGAAGGCGTGAACCGTGTGGCCGAGATTGATGACTAATCCAGCACAGTCGGCTCGACCGCCATTATTTCTTTTACAAGTTCCTTTCTGATGACCGACACCACAGGGGGTAAAATGTCTGCCTTTTCACTTTGCTTACAGAAAGTAAGACAAATCCAAAATAGGCCTGGAATAATCCGATCCTTTTATTATTTGCCCTCTGAAGTAGGGAAAGTTAAAAAGTTAAAGACACTACAGGTGAATAGGGTGGTTTTTTTTAAACAATAAATATCACTATTAATATCTGCCAGTTGATTGCTGATGTTCTTATAAGTCGTTTTTGTAATGGAATTTTTTTCAATACTTTTCTCTGACGTATGCAAATCAGGCTTCATTTTATTAAATGTATGCATAAATTTGCATACATAATAAATATATATATATATATAGTATTTGCTGATGTTAGAGGAAGAGTGAAATGGAATATCTATTTAGCTCTGAAGATTAGAGGTCGACTGATGTGGATTTATAGTGGATCTCATCGACACCAATAACTACTAAGTTGGGCAATGGTACCTGCCAATAATAACCGATTAAATCAACCGACACTTTTTAAAAGTGATACTGAACGAAAACATAGCACTCAAAGAAAACTATCGCTGAACTTGTTTTTATTTATTACGAATAAAAATAGAGACATCCAAAATGAATTAAAAAAAAAAAAACACTTCAAATAACACAACACAATTTGTCAGTGATAGGTTATATTTCTCCACTAGAGGCCGCTCTCGTAACCGTATAACTACAGCGGACGCTTCTCAGCCGCTCCCGCAATGGACGCAACCGGGAAAAAAATAATAATATTTTATGCCAATTTCAGTAAGTCCTGATTAGGCATATAAATGTATATAATTTCATGAATGCAGGCTATACACAAAAGAATTTTGGTTCTAAATATAGATTAAAAAAAAGTGTTATAAAGAAAATCATTTTAAGGGTTAAATTCTATTTTGGTTAATGTTTCCACAGAGAAGTAATTGTGTGAATATCATAATGACTGACACGTACAGTATATCGTAACGATGTATCGTGTATATATATTCGGTAAACAAGCGTTTGGGCGATATGTGACACGATTGTGATGAGTGGGCGTGGCTTAAAGCCTTCTTCAAAGTTGCTACATTTGAGATAATATGGTGGACTCGGAGTATGCAATTTACTCAATTAAACTGACCGATGTGACCAAAATGTAATTTCTACATGTAGTGTAAAATGTACTGAACTAATTATGCATGTGTATGTGTGTGTGTGTGTGAGAGAGAGAGAAAGACAGAGAGAGAGAGCAAGAGAGCGAGAGAGATGCCTACCTTTCTGGAGAAAAGTGTTTCTCTTTACAGATCTCCATCAGTTTAGGTGTTAACCTGTAGGCTTTGAGGGACAGTGAGCCTTGTGCCGTCTTTATGGGATCTACAAAAGAGAAGGCACTACAAAGTAAAGCCCTGCGCTTTCCTTTCTACAGCAGTAGCCATTATGCCGGTCTCTAACTCTTAACCCGGGGCTCTTAACACGTCTGAGAAACCCAGCGAGCAAACTGTTGTAAACAGCGATGTGGCTGCCTGCAAGTCAGTGAAGTAAATCGCAACATTTTTCCAAAACTAGGTTCCAAACGCTCTCTGCTATTAGAAGTTTACTCCGACTCTCAGCGTAATCACAGGTTGCTCTTCCGGAAAATGGCTTGCAATAAAAAAAAAGGACCTGTATCGCACGTTGCCTTGTTCATGATCTCTCCAGGAAACCAGAACACCTGAAGAGCTCCTTGCTTGCTGTGAAGTAAGGAATAAAACATTGGCGCTGTGCTGTTACAGTTAAATACTGTAATGAAAGACGCGATGGTGTCACCGTCACCACTTCGAGCTCGATTACTTTTCTAGAAGTCCCGAAGTGTTTTATTCCACTTGCGCCACAAACATTTATCAAAGATTTTTTTTTAAAAATTCATTTACAGTTAATGTAACGAACATGAAACGGGACTTCCCAGCCAGCTCCATCAAACCCCTTCAGATGATTCAGAATGCAGCAGCACGCCTCATCTTCAACTGGACCAAAAGAACCCATGTTGCACCGCTCTTCATCTCCCTCCACTGGCTTCCTGGAGCCGCCCGGATCAAATTCAAGGCCTTGATGCTCACGTACAAGACCTTGTCTGGAACAACACCCTCCTACCTCAACTCTCTCCTGAAGGCCTACGTTCCCTCACGCAATCTGCGCTGGATTAACGACCGATGCTTAGTAGTGCCTACTCAGCGTGGCTCACGGTCCCTTTCCAGAACCTTCACACTAACTGTTCCTCAGTGCTCAGTCTCAATCCGGACCGCAGAATCTGTCACTATCTTCAAAAAACAGCTAAAGACCCACCTCTTCCGTGAGCACGTAACTAACCCCTAAAACACCAACCCCTACATTAACCTTAAAAAAAATAAATACATTAAAAACACCTTACACCTTACGAGGTCCTTACACCTCGACTCTGCGCACTTTGCTTCTCTAGAACGCAATTAAAAGATCTTGTACGGTAGCACTACTTGTATTGTTCTCCGCTTGATATATCGCTCTGCTTGTATTTCCTCATTTGTAAGTCGCTTTGGATAAAAGCATTAAACACATTATTTCCTATACCAGCTATAAACAGCCGCTCCTTCAGCAGATTCTTTTTTTCTTGAAGGCAAAAAACACGCCGTGTCGCTGTTCCGAGAAACCGTAAGGTACAAAGTCCTGTCTTGAAGACGGTGGTGGGAATCGTACGGACTGTTACAAAGCACTGAAACTGCAGACTCCTTCTCAAAAACGCTAAATAAGCATCTTTTTCACAGAACACTTCAATATATCAAAAGTCAAATTAACCACCATTATCAAACGTTTATTATCGCACTCGGATTATGTGGTGCGTTTGTCATACGATTCCCTTCTTCTGACCAGTCAGGTGTGAGAACACGCACACACTCGCACACTTGTTTTAATTAATGTTTGACGGTACAATTTTGAGTGTGTGAAGTAAAGGTCAAGCAGCAAAGGCTTTTCAGCTGCTTGCGAACAGAGTCAAGGGTCACAGCGATTGCCATGGGGTGTCAAAGTGCAGCTCACCAACAGCTTCAATAACTGAGCTGTGCTGAATTCGTTAATTTCGTCGTCAGGGTTGTCAAAAGACTTGAGACGCATGTTCAAAGTCCTCGTCAGCTGTGCCGCTCATCCAAGATTGGCTTTTGCTCAGAATGAGAGTCTGTTTTTAAAAATCCCCGTGCCACACAAAAAAAAAACCCAACCCGACATCAACCCGATGTGTGTGAAACAACCTCAGTAGCGAGCTAGAATCTGTCCTTGGCTTCTTTCACACTGGATGTTGACAGGCTCGTTTATTTGCTCCTTTAATATAACAAGCTGCATTATTGATGCATTTTAAATGTGTTGTGATTAACTGCATCACTCACATAGCAGCTTCCTCTCTGGAAAAGACTGCGAGATTAACAAAAAAAAAAAAAAGGGACCAAATATCCCTAAAGGCCTGAACACGCCACTCCTGCCTAATGAACTCTAAAGAACGTGTGGAACCTAAAGCACTTTGGAATAAGATTAAATTTTAATAAATGACTACTAAAATGTTCAAAGGAATTGCTTGATCAAAAAATGGCTAACATTTGTGTGGTATCCGGGGGAGGAAAAAGCCCGTCGGATGAATTCGGCTAAGCTAAGTGCGAGTTCCTCACATGGTGACTGCCATGATTTGACGTGATGTAGCAAAACAGACTCAGGTCTAATCAGTTGAGTCTAATCAGATACCGGCTGTCAAACTACCACCCACGGTCGGAATGAAATCTTTAATTGCAGTTTTCTCCATTTTCGCTATTTGCTGTAGTTTTCAGAATTTGTTAACATTTGACCACGTGAAGAGTTTTCCAGGCTGCCACACATTTAACAAACGCTAATCAGCAGTAAAGTCACGTGTTGGTTTGATACATTAGTACCGGTGAGACGAACAGTGATCATAGAGTAAGAACTATTAAGGTTGGACCATTTACGTTATGTTTTTAATACGAATTTCACCGTAACGTCTAGATTTTCGTGGGAAACCGCCTCCTGATTTTGGGGAAAGTCACCTCCTGATCAAGGTTCGGACCAGTGTATGAACTGTGAGTTTTTCAGATTGATCCTGGATTAGAGGTCGACTGATAAAAATCAACCGATAGTTCTTAAAATGGATACTGAATGAAAATTTAAACACTCAAAGAAAAATATCGCTGAACTCTTATTATAAAAATAAGCAGTACTGTACTATGAAAATGTACTGTACTTTTTTCAAATAAAAAATATAAAAATAGAGACATCCAAAATGAATGAAGGAAAAAAAAAAACACTTTAAATAACACAACAAAATTTGTCAGGCGATAAGTTTTTATTTCGCCTCTAGAGGCCGCTCTCGTACTGCATAATGACCGCGGACCTTTCTCAGCCGCTCCCGCAATCGGGAAAAACTATCTGTGTGGATTTTTGCCGATAACCGATCCGATATCGGCGCAGATTAATCGGCAAAACCGTTCGATCGGTCGACCTCTATCCTGGATATTGAGAGGATCTGTTCAGATGTGAGGCGATGACGGACATACTCTGCTCAACTACGTCCAGTGAAAACTGGGGAAAAAATCAGGAAGTTAGATTGTGCGTGTTAGATGTTTTTTTAATAAGACAAGCGCCCTTAAATTTTAGATCAGTCTGAATCATTCATTACGTAAGTTTTACATCCACGCACCATGAGGTAGCCCTATAATGCAATATGGAGGTCGGGTGGACGTATCGTTAGAATTTAGGGCCCTTAAAACGGGTCTAGCGTGCAGTAAAAGGTTGAGACCATCTGCTCTCGAGCGTGTTCACCTATATTACCGCCCCCACAGAGACCTGAGAAAATGCACAATGCTGAGGATTTCTATAATCCGCTTAAGGCACCAGCTCATATGTTGTTAATATGGGAAGTGAAGGTGCAGGTGCTTCTGTTTGCACCTCAACCTACCGTGTAAATCACACTCCCTGGAAGGAAGACGTTACCTCAGGAGGGGAACTCGATGATCACGGAGACGAGTCTTACCGTATATAAGCACCACGGACTCCTCGATAGCGTGCTGGTAGCTGAACTGGGAGTCCAGCGGCGCTCGGCTCAGGAAGGAGCCGTAGTACGTGGACTAGTACCAGCCGACGTGGAGGTGGTGGATGTTGACGTGATGGAGACTCCTCATCATTCCCACCTGGTATTGAACTGAGAGAGCAAGACAAGATAAAAGAGGAAGAGAAGGAATAGAGAAAATAAAAATTCATAGGAAAATCACAACTGATAAGAAAAATATCCTAGCAAGCAAATATCAAACAGAATTTTACACAAGCGTCATATTGAATACGTGTATCTACGCATCACGTCATGGGGTTGCCAAACGTGGCAATGGTAATCGAGTGTGGCTGAGGCTTTGAATCCGTAAATGATCAATTGATCTCAAATGCCACAGAAATGTCAATAGTACCTTAGTAGTATAGTACCTTAAGAGTACCTTAAGAGTATAAGGTATAAGGTCATTAAAATGCACAGTGACGTGATTAAACGTGGATAGAAGGTACGAAAATGTAAGGTGAAGAACAACAAGGCCATACAAACGAAAGGTAGCGAGGCCGAGAAGGAAGACCAGGACAAGCTGTGACGAGGTGATGACGACACATCCGAGCAAAGACCAGCCCAAAATGAGACGGTAAACAAGCGCAGCCCCAGATAAATAACCACACGTCCACGTTCCAATAACACACCTCCTAACAGAGCCTCTGATTTGGAACGGCACCAGCTGAACGGTGTGGATGGACAATCTTGCCGCTACAGAGGCATCTTTCAGGCCGTAATCAGAGTCCTGCTTAATTGGCTGTGTCTGGAGTTTATGGGCAGCCATAATGAAGTGGAATAAGAAAAGGAGCCTGAGGCGAGGGCGATGAGGACCTGGAGGATGCAATGAATGTTTATCACACTCCCCTTTCAATGAAGTACACAAGCATACAGCCTGGTGCATCCTGTTTCTATCAGCTCAAAATGGAACGGGCCAGAAAATGCCCGATACTGGATACACATGAGAGCAGTAAAGAATGATACCAGCTATGCAGGAAAGGGCGACAAGGCTCAATCAAAGCCTGCATCAAGATTAGAGTGAATCAGATTGTCCCAGTGCATTCAGACTAGCAAGCGACAAGTCATTTGTTTCACTTTTGGGAATGTAGCGACCGTGTTCTTGCTTGTGGGTGTGGCCTGTACAGTGTTGTTGTTTTTTTTTTTTTTTTGAAGTTCTGTTGAGAAATGGTAGTAGCTGTGAACTCAAGCTAACGAATCAAACACAAGACAAATTAAACGATGCACTAACTTATGTCGCATGCAAAGCAAGATAACCGTACTAGCTACATACATTCACTGGAGGCACCAACGATCTCCGCTACTTCCTCTCAAGCTTTATGTTTCTCCAGAAATGTCTCTATACGCATTAACTGAGAGGTCGTAAATGACTAAATAAGATGAAACCACGGTTCTGCGTGTTTCTTCCATTTTTGAGCATCAAACAGTACATTTGTATTAACTGCAGGTAGGAACTAAAGTTGTGAGTGGAAACCTGAAGCTTTTTAGAGAACATTATGTGAAAGAAAATACTCCTTTGCTTAAAAAAAAAAACCCACGAGTGCAGTGGGTTGCACCAGAAGAACGTGACCTTTATTGTAGCCTAGTTTGAACTTTTGCTCCAATTAATATAGTTTTAACATAGCCTTAAGTTATCGCTTAGAACGTACACCGACCATAAACCGGTTACTAAAACAGTAATGCCGTTGTTTCACGAGAGCCCAAGCGGAATAAGCTTGAAGAACAAACACAAAATACAATGAATGGATCACTGGAGATGATTGTTAGGTATAGTGTATTTGGAGGAACAGACCCCAGTTCTATGCAATATCTAGTTTGCAGTGAAGTGAAAAGGATCCCTACGATAGAAAGGATTAGGCTCGTCACCAAGCTAATCAAACAGCTGAGCGGATATCTCTCCGTACCGTCAACACGGGGTAGTACTTACAAAAGTTCCAAGCCATCAATAAGGTAAGCCTCAACAAAGAAGTTACCCACAAGTAATTCTTGTGGATGTTAAGACTAGTTATAGCAGATAGATTAAGCTTATAATTAACGCAGCCTAGTTCGCAACTAAAGAAATTGCTAACCTAGCTAAGTTACGTTAGCCAGCGTAGCTAGTTATATACATTATAACGATACCTTGACAGAACTAACGTTAGCATCTATAGTGGCTTGGTAGCTAAACAAAGTTAGGCTGGGTTCGCACGTAACGTCTTTTTCGGATGAAACCCGCTGGTCAAAGCATTTTTACATACTAAAACGACCGGTCCAGGATGCAGTTGAGAGCATCCCAAAAGAAGCTCGGGTCGTTTCTGAAAACACGGTCTACTCCATAGGATTATTATGTAAAACAGGTGCTGACCACTTCAAAATAAAGATGTTTCACGTGAACACAGCGTCAGGTAGCTTCTTCTCCAAATACGTATGGGTGTATATGTGCAGCACTTCCCACGACTGTCCCAAATACAAATAGATTTCTCACCCCATTCCTGCAGAGTAGTGCGAGAACCTGCCGCAGACAGTGATGCAAGTCCTCGTCTAGACGGTCATGATGTGCGAGCTGCCTTGCCGGCCTAGAAAATTAGCATATTTCATTTTTGTAAAATACGTTTTAGCATATTTTGCCATAACTTGGTGGAAAGCAGTGTGAAAAAAACTTAAAATAACTTCGAATGATTTCAAACCCAACAACTACCACCACCACCACCACCAATCCACCCCCACCGCTACACTGAAATAGATGCTAATTGGTTCTCAAATTCATAAATGAATTTGTCCATGAATTTGCCTAAGTCCAAGCTAAATTGAACAATAAGACTTAAAAGTAGCCCAAAAAAAGAAAGAAGAAGAAAAAGAGAAAGAGAGAGAGAGAGAGAGAGAGAGAGAGAGAGAGAGAGAGAGAGAGCCCAAAGCTAAATGCGGAGGTAGGATATCTCAACTCTAGAGATATTAAGCTTAATATTCAACTTGATATGCTGACGACGATGAGACCCCATTCAGGTCAAAACCAAAACAATCCAGAGGAAATTGGTAATTCAAAACAGCAGTGTCTTGCCAAACAAACAATTCTTCAATATTACAGAAAACAGGAGCAGGGTCATCTGTTTATAAGGGCTGACCGAGATGCTAGAATTGGTCTAGGCTAGATGAGAGCCTGTCAGATGAAACCCAGCAGCATTATTTCTTGCATAAGAGGATGAAAGCATGAAGAGTGAAAACGCACAGCTGCCACAGTCACAGAGGACCTCATATTGCCGTCATATACATCCAGACCAGATCAGTGCCGAAGACGTCAGGATTGATACACATACGAGCTCTGAATCGTCTTCACAGCAGGTCTGGGTACCGATCTGGGTACTTCACGTCAGAACGCTCTTATCTAGTGTTCAGACAGCTGGATATCTTCTTTTGCCAAGCTGGCACTGTTTAGCATAATCATACAAATAATGTGATGGGAGAAATATTCCTTTTTCCAATCGTGTCATCTCGCCAGATGTTGAGAGCCATTAATATGGTGCACAGAATGAACTTTATTTTCACTACGGATTTGCTTTAGCGATTTCCCGTATGCCCACACGGCTTCACAGCCCAACAGCTAAACTCGCCATCACCCGAGACTTGGCAGTCCGGGAATAAGAACGGGGAAGAGAGAGGCAATTTGTCATGAAAGTCTTGGCTGCTTTTTCATGAGTGGAATGTGTGGAAGTGAAGACTTAAGTCATGCAGTAGAAGCTGAACAAGTGATGCCAATTGCGCAGCCTTGACAGGCACAGGGAAAAAAAAAAAAAGAAAAAAGAAAAGAGAAAAGACTACCATCTGCTTTCATAAGTAAGCTATATTGGCAGAATATTGCAACAAAAACACTCGCGTATTCTTTATGCCCGTGTTCAATCAGAATGAAAGTTCTTCCACTGAACGCAACAGCCCACAATCTTTCGTTTTATAGCAAATAAGGTGAAACGGTCACGAGGATTTAAAGCATATAGCCTTATTGCTAATCCTCCTTCATAATTTAAAGCAGCCAGAATGGAGGTAATGAGCAATCGCACCCTGAGATCATGCCCACCTAAAGGGATTGGGTTTAATGAGCTTTTAGGAGAACAATCCTCCAGAAAAGTCCAAAAAATAAAAACTACAGGGAAGCAAGCACTGAAATCACATTTGCATAACTTCTACCAGCTTCCATTAATCATCTGCAAGTCTACTATTTGAAAGTGAATTATTTAGGGCTTCTTTACATGTACCCTGGACCTATTGTGTATTTGTACAGGGGAAGGCATCTTTAGCATTCTCTTTTCAGGTGCTGTCTTTCATTTTCACTTGATTGTTTGCATCTTCACTTTAGCGTTTCTATGCTTTAGCTTGACAGTCTGAGTGTCTTCTTCATGGCTAATACACTGTATGGACAAAAGTATGTAGATGCCTGGCCACAATTGTGTTTGTAGGTTGTAGCATTAAAATTTCCCTTCACTGGAACTAAGAGGCCCAAACCTGTTCCATCATGACAATGCCCCTGTGCATAAAGCAAGGTCCGTGAAGACATGGTTTATTGACGTGGTTGAGGAAGAACTCCAGCATCCTGAACAGAGTCCTGACCTCAACCCTACTGAACACCTTTGGGATGAACTGGAACGCCGACTGCACTCCAGACCTCCTCGCCTGACATCAGTGCCTGACCTCACTAATGCTCTTGTGGCTGAATGATCACCAAGCCCAACAGCCACGCTCCAAATTCTAGTGAAAAGCCTCGTCAGAAGAGTGGAGGTTATTATTATAACAAGCAAAGGGGGAATAAATCTGGAATATGATGTTCAAGAAGCACATACTAGCAAAGGTCAGGTGTCCACATACTTTTGGCCATACCGTGAATCAAGTATTGGCACTGTCGCCATGAAATGAATTGCTACAGATGGTTTTGCAGACCACCATCGCTTTCCCTGCTACGGTGAAATAGGAAGTTCCGCCAGTCTTGTTACTCGTGGCCCAGTCCAAGGAACGGACTTGAAAATGGTGTCCGGAAAGATCAACCCAAAATGGTGGTCTGCAGATCAAAGATAAACCAGCAATCTTTCTGGGCAGGGATACTAGTAACATGATTGGTTGAACTTGATACATGACCTCCTGTATCAAATTATAGTCAATTTTGGATGTGAACCACATCAAGTAATCGTAGGGCTGGTGGTTCGATTCCCGGCCCACGTGACTCCACATGTCGAAGTGTCCTTGGGAAAGACATTGAACCCCAAGTTGCTCCCGATGGCAATCTAGCGCCTAGGTTGGCAGCTCTACTACCATTGGTGTGTGAGTGTGTGTGAATGTGTGAATGAGAACCAGTGTAAAGCGCTTTGGAACCACTAAGGTTAAAAAAGCGCTATATAAGTACAGAGCATTTACCAAGTATGAAAGCAAACAGGTCACGAATTGCCCACAAAGTCAGGATCACACTCGGAAAATAGCTTTCACCCTTGACGTACCAAGCTCTCGCTTGCGCAAGCGGCCACGGATCCAACATATATTTTTTAGAAAGCGCAAATACGAAAAAATACCCTTAGAACCAATTCAAAGGAATACTAAACATCACAGGCTAAACACAAGCTAACAGGGGAGTCAAATGTAGTCATCGCTCTTGCTATTTGATTTTGGTCTAAAGAAGTTTGTTCCCACATGACTCTATGCAAAGTTACACTGAACTGAATAAACACGTTGTGAACTTCCCCGCAGTAGGGTAATTTATTCCCTTGATCTTCATTCAAAGCAGGAGTCTCATTTGATCGTTATAGCCGAGCGAGAACACAAAGACGAGATTGCACCTCTGTAGTAATCCGGTACTGCCGCCACCTCCAAAGGATTTCCATTGAGGTGCTGTAATTCGACAGCTTTTGTGTACGACAAGTGGTCTGGAGGGCGACTTGACCCACCCCGAATTACTTAGACTGTGTAGGACTACCATGGGAAATACATTCATTTCATGATACATTGGGCTTCGAGTCGGAGGCGAAAAAATCGTTCAAGTCGGACAAGTGCTGCCTTTTGATTTGTTGCTGGACACGGTACGGAAGTCTTTACTAAGAGAAGCACCGAAGCTGTGATTCATGTGACCTGGACAATAAGCATTTTGTTAACTGGGACAATAACTGAGCACCTTTTTCAAACCGCCGCAGTCGTGTAAAGACCGGGTCGACCACCTATTTTATGGTGCAATTATGGGGTTCGTCACTTACTGAAATAGTCAGTCACCCGTCGTTGGAATTGCAAGGTGTTACATCAGGGATAGACAATGTTACTTAAAGTGTTTTAAATGGAAAAACTAAAATTACAGTTCATAGTACATCCAACTGCAGAATGGGCCATATATATATATATATATATATATATATATATATATATATATATATATATATATATATATATATATATATATCATGGCTTGCCATATGGGAAAAATGCTAACTTTCCTACTTTATGTACTCAAAAAACTTCAAGATGCCACAAGCTAGGAAGAAAAAGCTTGGGCCAGAACGCCCAATGGTCTTTGAGAACATCCCCAGTGTTTTATTACTTACAAATGACATCTGTCCCAAGTGCTGAATGTTAATTAGCGCTATAATGGTGTGATACCTCACCAAAAAGATCCAATATAACTGATTGGAGCAGGTTACATTAAAAAAAACAATCAAGTATCAAATGGAAACTGCTCTTAAGAAGCAAAAGTCCACTACATCAAGAGCTGACTCTTGAGTCTCCTGTCCATCAAGGAATGATAGATTTAAAAAATTATAGGCTGGAAGCAGAATTCGCCTGTGCTGGAAGTCGAGCTAACTAATTTGTCCAGCCATGTGTATTATCGATGATACATCCCGGCAAAGACTGGCAGACCTTTCTGTTATTTAATGGCTCAAATGGCCATCGAACCCAACACATCCTGCATTATAATTTAGCAATTTATAACAGAGACACTCCCACTCATAGATTAACTGTCACTTTATGTCACGGTAACTCATAAAATGCAGTGGGTTTTAGCCAGTATAATGCTAATCTACTTAATGCTAAGTAGTGCATTTTTCAGCTCTTACTTATTTAACACCAGCACACACACACACACACACACACACACACACACACACACACACCTCCCATCTCATTTCAGTCTTTTCCATTAACCCCAAACAAAATTAACCCTTAAATTCTTGTCTTGATATTTAATCTAGAAAAAAATACAAATCTTTTTTTTTTTTTTTTTTCATGAATTGTTATAAAAACATCAGTGAAGAAATCTTCCTATAGATGATACATGGTACATGCATTTCACTGCTCGGACTATTCCTGCTAAAGCTATAAATATCAAGCCGTACCATCAGAGCCAGGGCATGTGATCTCGTCTGTGCAGAACTGTATTCATTTAGCTGGATCCGAACATCAATTCAGGCCTTATTACCAGGAGAGCAATCCAAGCAGAAAGGCCACCAACATGCGACCTTGGGCACGAGAAGCGAAAATAAAAAGGAAAGATAAATTATGCATGGACTCCTCTGCGCTCGCAAACAACAATTCTCTAATTTAATACAGGAGATGGCCAAGCCTGCCATATCATCACAACGTGGAATAAAATAACAGCGTTGAGTGAATAACAAGGGATCAGACTTAAACGACGGGTTGTATCGGAGCGAGACGGCGAGCGATGATGGCGTTCGGCGTACACAGCATGGGATGCCTGGAAGAACCTCCAGGCTGTTGTGGCATGTCGGAGTGGACGGTGAAAGCTGTGAATCGACTGCTCGTTCGTCAGGACAGCCGAGAGAACCGTGGAGGCAGTTCAACGTTCTTTTCTTACCTTATAGACTTGAACCAGAACATGTTTATGTTCATGGTCGATTCTGAGAAAGAATGGCAACTGGAGTCCAAATCTGAACCGCTAATTTGTCTGCGCTTTTTGGCCTCGTCAGTAAGGTTTCCAAGCAACCAAAACACGGGATTGGGCACGCACGCTAGGGTTTCTAATGAGAATTATACGTAAAGATTGTGATGTTGCTTCAGGAGCCTGATGTTGATATTAACGACCCATCTCCAGATCGATGGAAACCCGAGTTATGCCTTCGAGAGAGAGAGAGAGACCATCATCAGCAATAACTCTGACGTATTAGCGGAGTGCAATTAATCAAAGATTAATGATTATCACAATTTGGAGCACAATTAGCATTAATGCGTGCACATAGCCGCAATCTTGCTAGCAGACCTCCGGCTTACCTCTGTTAATTCGAAATAATTACCGTCATGCAACGAGATGAAGGAAGGAAGCTTTTAATTGTTAATTGCATGACCCTGCTTTTTGCCAGAACAACATGACTCATCCTCATCGAGCATTCGGTAATGCATGCATCAGTAGGAACGCACCAGGAGATGGAAAAATGGAGAAACGGTGGGGGAAAAAAAGCAGTTGCCTATGAAAGGAAATATTCCAGGGAGTGCAAAAGGACGTGCTTGCGTGTTGCGATGCTTTTTCTGACGTCTGATTCGGCCCTGCTGTTTATTTCGATCTGACGTCGTTGCATCAACCCAGTACCGCGTTGAACAACTCCGCTAGCAAAAGACAGGTGGCAAGCACATACGGGTTTCTCGTAACGAAGATGCACTGCCGCTAATCTAGCCATGCCTAGTGAAACACCGAACGAGGCAAGGCGCAGATCTCGCTACGCAGCCAAAAGCGGCGAAGATCAGGCCGCTCCTTGGCCGTCTGGAGCTGAGAAGAGTCAGTGCTCGAGGCACGGTTCAATTCCTGCCACACCGAGATCTGTTAAAAGATGTAGATGGAGAAACGTGTGTATTGGGCATGTGTTACAATGCCAGCCCCTTTTCATCCTTCTTCAAACAGGTGATGGGAGAAACAGGCAGACAGAGAGGAGGGGGATTATTCTACCAGCAAATGGTGTCCCAGTGCATATCTGCAAATGGTGGACGGTTGGACAATCTGTACCGAGCACCTCTGGTGAATCTCTAATGACCTGTAGGATTTGGAATGCAACAGACAGAAAGTTCAACAGGATTTATAGTTGCACAACATCAGAATAACAAAACACACACACTACCCTAAAGGACCTCAATATTTTTTTTTTGACCGGTGTTGTAATTAAAGCAGCCGGATGATGCCGGGTGTTGCCCGGCTCGACGGATATCCACTGCGTTTCCCTACTCCCCTACAGATAAAACCAACACAGATACACATCAAGTTGTGCCTTCGGTTTGTGATCAGTAGAAGCTGACGGAAAGACATGAGCTATACGACACGTTTCTCACAATGAACCTTGTTTAAATGAGAACGTGGCAAAAATTCTAAACGCCGGCTATAGTCTGGTTCACGGCGTCTCCTCCTTTCTGGCGTCCTCATAAAAAGTGACTCGTCTGCAAAATCCATTCGCTTCGATAAAATCGTGCATGTCCTCCTGCATCAAGAAGCAAAAGGCCGACGACTTCGCTCACGCAACTGCAATACAGATGGGAAACATCTGTATCCGTCAAGAACTTTTCGAACCGATCCACGGTCTGATCCTTCAACGACGGCGAGCTGTCAATTTAAAGATAAAACAGCTGGGTGGCTTCTTGGAGTTCGGCACATCACGTCCTCCTGCAAGTCCTCCGTCGGGCAGATAAAGGCAAGTTCCGAGCTCCTAAAGGATTCGTTCGCTTTAGCTTGTTTCAGGTTCACGCCAATGGAAGAAATAAAGATTTTCTGCCTTTAGACAAGCGTTCGCCGTTCCATAATTCACAAACGACGGAGGTTTGAGGTCAGTTTCAGTTCTTTGTACTTGAACATGAAAGCCAAAAAAGCGGCTCGAGTCTCCATAATAGTGGGTTCTGCATAAATTTCAATAGATTAAGACCTATAAAAAATAAAAAAATCTATTTTCCAGGCATTTACAAACGAGAAGTAGTTCGATAAATTAGAACCCAAAAGTCCCAACACAGCAAATTGCTAAATTTTAATTAAATGCAGTCCTTTCTAGACTAGAAAATGTTTTCGGTGTTCTACAGTATAAACCCGAGTGGGTTTATTATAAGACTTAATTGAGGACATTTGTCCTGCTTCTTTAATGCGCTGTTTGCTAACGGGTGTTCCACGCTCAGTACGATGACGTATGGATAATTGTGTTTCCACTACCCTCACTGTTGAGAGCTGGCCCAGTGTATTAGAGAACCTGCAAGGTTTTTGTTCTTGGAAACTGGCCCGTTAATTTCTCACAGTGCAAATTCGACAGGCGTGTTTTAGTGATACTCGTGTTACTCGTGTTTTGGTGATACTCGTTGCCCGCTAGACTTCGTTTCAAATGTTCGCCATTTCGAGCGTTAGGATTTCAGGATCCTAGAATTTCTCTCAAAGGTCTCAATACCAACGTGGTTGGCGCTACAAGGCAGCCGTCTCAAAAGACGGACATTAAAATCTCTGACGAAAATTGAATCATCTCCCATGAAGAAGTGCAGTTTAACTGCAGTAAGGAAAGCACTTGTCACTCCAGCTCAAGGCACTGGTGGTGTGGTTGTCCAGAGATACTCAATTAATTACATCTCGAGAGAGAGAGGAGGAGAAGGAAGGTCAGTATCGAAAGCCTTTAATAAACCAAGTTGTTAAGGGAAGACTGGCCAAGAACCAGACCCAAAGCTCCAGCATCTTCAACTATTTCTCACAAAATTTGAAGCTGGAGATGGCCGTCATGGATACCGTATGATATCCTGAGGCGAGCGTGTGATGAGATCTGAGGTTTAGAGGTCAGCCGAAAGCTAATCCATGTGTTCCAAAAATTCCAGTTGACTCTCACAGTAATGTAGACAGCATACCAGGTTTGAGCTAGACAAATAAAAGCATTTGAAAACATGAAGACGCCTGAAGACGTCACTGCTGCCGAGTGGATAGTGTTGCTGCCCCAGAGCTCCAGGGTTTGGTTCGATCCTGAGCTCGAGTTACTGTCTGGGTGGAGATTTGCATGAGCCTGAACCCCCCACAATTTATGCATGCCTTTTCCTCCTCCTCCAGGTTCTCCGGTTTCCACCCTCCTCCAAAAAAACATTCCATTAGGTGGTCTGGCTATGTTAAAATTTGCCCCCAGATGGGCAAATGTATGAATGGTACCCTTCTTTGATGGACTCCGTGCCTTGCACCCCATGTTCCTGACACAGGCCAGGATAAACCGGTTACCGATGATAAACGAGTGAATACTGAAGGACAAGGTCCATTTGTCAAGGGGACACACTTTCATCCTAGTCTCTGTGCACCATAAATCCTGTTGTAGGAACTCTTAATAAATGGTTTGCATCCAACTAAAGACCCCAAACTTCCAGCATCTGTGCTCCATAACCAAGGTTTCTCTCAGCCCATATACCAAAGTGCTTTTTTGTCCCCAACCATGACACACCCACGCCAGGGACCAATAAACTCACTCAATCAGTTAGGGCTGCAGAAGATCGTGGACATTTTGATTTGCGTTAAGGGTCGACGATCAGGCTAATGTACACACGGATTCTTGTCGACCAACTCGACATTCGACATACTGCTCTTACAAGGCACAAACTATGGAACGGGTTGAGCTCTGCTCGCTGGCTCGTCAGTTTAGGGGGTTGAAACGGCGGTGCTGAAAGCGGAAGTGCGACATTGCCACCTATTGAGAGGCATGCAAAATAGCTGCCATGGAAGCCTCAAAAAGAATGAAAACCTGCAGCAGCAGCAGCAGCATCAAGCACTGGGGCATTTCTCTTAGGTTGGGGAGAATGATCACAGCAATAACGAAATCCTCTCACTGCCCTTACAACTGCCATCATGCTCACAGGAAGCAAAGGATGAGGGAGGGAGAAAGAGAGACAAAATTATGAGCTTCTGTGAAATCTGTCACTGAGCCAAGACGACTGCCTCAGCAAAACGCGGCCAGCGAGACTGATTTTAAGCGTGATGGACTGCTAAAAATAGTGCTGGGGCAGACTGCAGTCTACAGTCTTCCAGGCTAAGAATTATGACTTCAAAATCAAGTCAAGAGTTGAGGTTTTCAGTCCGCCTCCTTAACCGGAAGTACGTAGTAGGAGTGCTTATCAATTCTGCTTTGATATTAATCAAGAACTGAGTTATTGCCATCAACACTTAGTAGTGCACAGGACCCAAATAGATATTGCTTTAGTGGTACAGTTGTGCTCGTAAATTTACATACCCCTTGCAGGATCTGCAAAAATTGTAATTTAAATAATAATAATAATAATAAGGGGAGATCATACATTTTATACGATCCCTCTTATTTTTTTTTAAACGATTAACATTTTGCAGATTCTGCAAAGGGTGTGTAAATTTATGAGCACAACTCGTATAAACAACGCACAGGCACTACGTCTTCCATTAAAGCCATGAGATAATGCCATGGCTCTGGAAACATCTGTCCCTGGGCACCTATTTTCAGATTTGGCCTTTCAGTTCTAGACACAACCTCCAGACTACTGCTCATTAGTGATACTGACCAGTGTTACGTTTAGACACGCTCGAACAGGCGGTCCGGATCAACAAGGTTGTTTCCCGCCCGCAGAGAGCTGGCGAGTTGACCTCCCGTATAGGGTTGGTCTGTCAGAAGGCTGGAACTAGTGCTGGCTAAATAGTATGGCCTACTTGTGAGGAAAAGCTTGCTAAAAATATTAGAACAACGAGGGAGTAAAACACCAGGTTTTTACACTTACAGCTTTTGAAAACGAAACACGACTCGGTACAAGAGCAAGTACGATAAAGGGTATAAAAAGCCAATTAGTGTCGATGTTTAGATCATTAACGAGGACTCGAATGTGCAATTATGATGACAGCGTGAAGCAAATGAGTGATGACCGAACGCTGGAGTACATTCTGACCTGTCTCTCGTGTTGCCGTGAAATGACCGTACGGGGAACTCTAAATCAGGCCGGCAGAGCCAAGCCAGAACTCGAGTACTTCCCGCCAGGCCACTTGAAAACGTGGCACGTGTATTAAAAATACCCAAAGCTGCACAGAGTGCGTTTGCTTTTGATATAAGCAACCGTTCTGAGCTCAGACCTGACCGGATTTGTCATAGCAACATCTGACTCGGGGTTACCTTCGTCAAAGTCGGCATCGTCGTCTGTGTTCTGAGGAAACACGAAGCAGTCGGTGATCTCCAGGCGGTCGTCAACCACCAGTCCCAGGAAGACACCCTGTACCACCTCGCTGCCCTCCTCCTGCTAATGCTTTATGATCTTTAGCACCACCTACAGACATACACACCGAACAAGCTCAGACACTCGGAAGGTCTGTATGCACGTATATGCAATGTATGGACAAGTTCACGTATTTAGAGAAGTTCTGAACGTGAAAGTGGGTTTAGAATCATATTTGGGTTTAATGGAAAGACTGATCCAAATGTAGTAACCAAGGAGGGGGGAGTTATGAGGTTAATGGAAGCACAACTCTCCACACTATTACAATACAAATACCCTCTCTGTGGTGTAACCGCCGTCTGAAAATCGGTGCTGGGGCATCTGGCTCTCATGATCTCACAGTCCTTATTTTTTTTAACATGCGAATAAATCTAGCAGGGTGCGGGACGGTTCACGTTCCCGGTGCAGTATTCTCTCAGTGCAAAGATCAAGACGTGCATGGTCTCGTTAGTTTCTTATGACTTCATATAACATATTTTCAGGGTTTTACTTATGTCAAAATCAATCCACCGAATATCTATCTAATGCTAACTCGCTACCTCGCTAACAAAACATAAAGCAGACATTATCGAAACGGGCAACGGTTTTATTCAACGCCAACCGGTTCTTAAACGAACCACCGAGTATTGATTAGTAAAAATAAGAAGAAAAATACCGATAGGCCTGTTTGTCTTGAAACTACTTGTAAGTGAGGTCCAGCCTCCCCGCAGGATCCCAGTTCTTTTCAGGATAGACACTAGGCCAAACCTATGACGCACAACAAAAGCAGCTTACCACAATCCCTGGGATCAAAGATTGTATCCGAATGCCTGCGGTTTTCTCTCTGAAATCCTGAAACGGGCTTTAAGGTCAAAACGAGCCGAAAGGTCAACTCTGTCAGAGCACAGACCGGTTGGAATAGAGCTGGCAATTCAGTAAAGGGGTCTGTCGGGCTAGTCTAAAGAGTTCTCGACATTAGTCAAACACCTGTTTCTCTAAACGAAACGGACGATGCCGCAAAACGCACACGAAGGCCAACGCTGAGATCACAGGGTCTGACCAGCGCGGGCATCTGTTCCCAATTTACAAGCATATTATCTTCAAACAGCTTTTGGAAGGCACACAAACAACAGGATGTGGAAGTCAAGAGAAGCCAATTTTCCCGCTTATTAGAAATGACATGTCATTTGCATCCAAGTCGCTCTTCATGTTAAGGATCAGTCCGATTAGGACGTGATTTGCCAGTCCGGTTTTCGCTCTCGCTCTCGCTCTTTTCGCTCTCGGTTTCAAAGCAGCCGACTGTCCCGTACCACGTGGTAGGTCCGGCAATCAGAGCACGGTACTCAGGGACGAATGTCCACATGTACATGACTTCATGCGTCCTGGACATTTCAGTTTAGATGCTGCAAGTTTGGTAAAAGGGTTTGAATGTGAAAACGCCGTCGAATGACGTCGACCTTTGGGGAAATCGCTTATGAGGCATTTGACATTCCATCAGAAGGCAGTCTGAAAGACAATGGTAAAGTAAAAGTCTCGGCTTATGTTTAGGTACAGTCGTAGGGTTGGCGGTTCGATTCCCGGCCCACTTGACTCCACATGCCGAAGTGTCCTTGGGAAAAAACGCTGAACCACAGGTTGCTCCCGATGGAAAGCTAGCGCCTTGCATGGCAGCTCTGCTACCACTGGTGTGCGAGTGTGTGGGAATGGGTGAATGAGAAGCAGTGTAAAGCGCTTTTTAAGAACCACTAAGGTTAAAAATAAATAAATAAATAAATAAAAGCTCTATATATATGGTCTGACATGCCAAATCATTTCTAAAAGAAGCAACATCATCGTGTTAACATTTTGCCCTCAACCCTCATGTAAATAGACAGATGACGAACGGATTCAGGGATCTGCTGCGCGCGAGAGCCGATGAATTTGATTTCCTCTCAATCCCTCATTGGCCGTTTCTCGTCGCTGTTATTGCTACTCGTCGTAGAGGAATATCAAACATGTTCGGGGGAAATGCTTGAAAATAAATAAATGGAGAGAAAATCTCATCACTGAACCGCTCGTAGTACTCGAGCGGTCACCGTGATTTCTTGTCATGGGATAGGGAGGAGTGTTTTTTGCCACCTCTGTTCCCTCCTCCTCTTGCGTGATCATTTCCTGAGTGATGGAAACAGATTTAGCGAAAGCACACAGCATTTGTTCTTCCAGCCAGGCCTTCCAGCCACCTGCGCTGTGACGATCGAGACAACACACAGAGTCTAGCATGTCGGCTAATCACGCCTGTGAACGCCGCACACATGCCGGCTCTATTTCAAACAGTCTTCACTTTTGCCTCCTGCAGCTCTCTTACAACCGTCTGTACAAAAAAAAAAACAAAAAAAGATGATTCATGGTCACGATTTAACCTCGGCAACGAATCGACTGTGCTCCAAAGGAGGTGTGAATCATTTATTAATCACATGCTCCAGATTCTCCCATCCAGCACACTGTACTGTTCTGTTCATCAAGGGAACTGGAAATCTGAACGAGGACTTCAAGGTGTGTTGATTTCTAAAGAGGACGCAAACAGATTCTGACCTGAAACAGAAGAAACGTCATCAAAAGGTTTTGAAAATGCGTTTAAGAGTGTCGATTTGCATTAAGGTAAAACCTAGACATGTATTTTAATGCAAGTCTGCCCCCTGTTGGTCATAAGGAAAACTGCACAGCACCACCTTGGACCAAATTATCAAACCATCAATGTATTGAACAGCAACTTGATTGCTGATTGGGCCAGTTGTCTGTGGTACTGATCTGAAATTTACTGGTTTTGCCTCACTGGTGTTAATCTGACTAATGCACCCTATACAATACCTTTGTTTAGTAAAATAACTAGATGTAATACACCAAAAAAAAAAGGGGGGCTTGGAAAACCACAAACCTCACAATCTTCTGTACTAAAGTCCTTCCCATGGTGGAAACTTCAAGTTTATTAAATAGTAAAGTTTGTTTGTTTGTTCATTTATTTATTTAAAATTTGCTTATTGTTAGACTTGAGGCCCCATTCACACCTGGCATTAGCATGTATCACAGCTGATCCGATCGTAAATGGACAGCGCTAAAAGACAGGTGTGAACGTGTCTTGGAGACACGTTGTGATCCAATTATTCAACCCACCATCAGAGGAGGTCTGGGACATTCAGGTAACGCCACACTCCGGCTGAATCGAAACAAACTTAAGTCTTTTTTTTCCCCCAGCTGTAGAAGATCTCTCAGCGCCACCTTCACCCACAACTGCCCACTTTAACCAAGATGATATCCTAAACCCGATCCGGACAGGATTAAACGTACACGGATGATATCCAAAGCCCTATCCAGATGGGATTAAATGTACACAGGGTCCCGGGGTTTCTTATTTTACAGGTGCTCCTCTGTGACGTTATTTCTGTCCAGATCGGCCATGTTGGTTTTTCTCCGTCCTCCGTTGAGAAAATACCGTTTTTCACAGTCGTCTGATCATTTCAGTCCGGACACACGTGTCTGTCCCGGACCGAAATAAGAGCTCTTCCCTACTCCAGCGTGTAATACCGGAGTCACGTGTCAGTGGCACCAGTGGAGACGGAAAGCCACAGGGTCGGGGTTAAAAGCGAAAGGGTTAGGGTTAGTTCAATTACAGACTTGATAACAGTATATACTGATGGAGAGACAGTATCAGGTTCTCCATAACCATGTTTCAAATAAATAAACTCCAACACAGCCAAAATACAGACCCATAAACTGAGCTGCTTTTGTAGAGCAAGACACGCCCCACGGGGGGCGGGACATATAGATACAAGAGAGCATTTAATTGGACAAACACAAGACTAGTACAGGATGAGTCATAAAAATATTTGCTTTCCAGGAAGTGGCGAAATATAAAATTAAAATGAGAATGTCCAGTTTGTTTATTAATTTATTCTTCTTATTATTATTATTATTATTATGATCATTATCATAGTTGTTGTTGTTGTAAACATACTTCCGTTTTTGTGCTTCTCACACCAAGGAACATGCACAAAAAATCTCCCAAACAGCTGTTTTGATTTTAACTCATCTATAATAAAATTTAACTATAATAATATTTTTCATGTTTAAAGGTTTAAACATGCTGTATTAATGAGCTAGCTTCTGCCGTGTTAGCTTCCGTCCTTAACGTTTTTATTGTAGTCAGACTTCCGGTTTCACGACAAAACGTAAAACTGTTGAAATATGAACCTGATCACGACACTCACCAGTCCATCAATCTGAATCGAGTGAGAAAGAAGCTTCAGCGGTCGACTCTGTGCGCGTCGCCATTGTTGCACATGGACAGGAAATGAACATGACGGCGCTTCCGGTATCCGCAATTTATTATTATTATTTATTTATTTATTTATTTTTTAAATAATTACGTTTTTTAAATCGTTGGAGAGAAATTAAAATGTACAAACAGCATGGCTCGTCATAACAATCACAAGAAACAGTGACTTTTCCTTCACAAACCAGATATAACTGCGATTATAGTGAAGAAAATGACAAAATACTGAACATTAAAAAATAATTATGAAAAAAAACACTACTAACATTCAAAAACGATTACACTGTGTAAAAAAAAATGTTTTTCAGCATTTTTTTTTTTAAATAGAGTGATTTAAAGTTTTTTGGTTTATAAATAGTAAAACAGGATAAGGACTTTTATAAAATAAAATAAAGTTTTCCTAGAAGCACTAAATTATAGACAAGATATATCGCCGTCCATTAAAATATTTTTTTGTCCGTTATAATACAAAACACTGCATGCTGATTATCTCAGTTATTTGTATCTATCCAGACACACACGTTACGTCCCCCCAAAATGTTTTTAACAAGAACGCAAACACTAGAAGGTCAGATGTTTCGAGATCTTTCTTCATATCGCTTATAAATCGAAATTAGATCATTCAGGCCTCATAAAATCTCCCTTTAAGCTCCACATGCACCAAATACTCTCTTTCTCCTAAGAAATAGCAGTTTCATCAGCTTCTTATTGTAAAATAAACCATGCATCAAGATCAAATATGGAAACGAGTTTTATTTTACTAGTGAACTAAATAGTGAACATGATCATATTTAATAATTTTGCACATTACGTACTTTATGAAATGACACTGATCCATTCACCAGCAGGAAAAAAAATGTCAACATCCACAAATAATTAGCAACAAAATCTGTTTTAATAAACCTTTAATAACCATCGTTAAAAGAGATACAAAATGCAGAGCTTTTGCATTATTCGAGAAATACACCAGACTTCCAAAAATAAACCTTTTGTCTCTCAAATGTGATATTACCAAAAACGTAAAACTGTATACAGCTACTCTACGAAGTATCTTGATGTAAAATCTAGTTGGGTAAAACCATAACGATAAAACAACTTGTGGGGGAAAAAAGAAAGAAATGAGGGTGCAAAAGTCTGGTACTGAGGTTACGGGAGTATAAAAGGGGCTGACATGCAAACTGGGCATGGAGCGAAATTTTCAACATGATCAACCAACTGCTCCTGTTCCTCCAAAAAAAACAAACAAACAAACAAACAAAAAAAAAACCAGCAAAACAAAACACAAACAAAAATACAAAGTTGGTCCAAAACAAGCCCAAGATATAGGTACAAAAGACTGAGAAACGATAAAAAGTGTTAAATACAAGCTAAAAACAGAAGAACGAGCGTCTATACAATGTGGAATCGCGGCCCGGGCGTGGCGACGATGTCGCTGTAAGGCTCGGCTTGGGACAGATCCACCGCTTGCTGTTTCTTCAGGACGAGGAAGCTGTAGAACTTGGCGGCGGCTTGTTTCCTGTTGTTGTTTCTGCAAAGCTCCAGCAGGCTGATGGACTGGGCTCCGGTCTTCGCCACCACGCGCTGAAAAACACAAGATCGGACCTCAAGACACGCCGACATACGACGGAATCGTCAAAAACTCTTCAGCTAGAAACAAGACGACGTCCGGTAACCTCACAAGCACGGTTTCGTTTTCTGTTACTGGGTCAAAAGGGTGCTTTCACACCAGTTGATCCGTTTGCTAAGAGTCTGAACCAGGGAGGATTTCACACAGGCCAAAACTGAAATTCGCAAAATACTGGGAAAATGCTATTATTAAACGTAGCTTAAATTTAAAAAAAAAAAAAAAAAAAAAAAAAAAGGGGCTCGAGGCCTTAAAGATTAAATTCCAAGAAACAAAGATAAGCTTTTGGATTTTATTTAAAAGCGAATATAATTTTTAATTAGCAAACCAGACTCAAAAGCTCAGATGAACTACATCATTGACAAGTCTTCCATTAAAAACACAAGCACAATAAGATTTCTGCTTATTTCAGTGCTCTGTGTACATTTTTTTCCCTCCGTCCAATCAGATACGTCACCCAAAACTTTTGACTGGCAGATGTTTAGATTTTCTTTCCACTATTATATATATATATATTAATTATTATAATCAAAATTAAACTTCAAATCATTCGGTTAAAATATTCCGTGTCACCGTCTTTACCGGTATATGACTTTAAATCGAGTGTAAAAATGTTTTGTTCTTAAATGAGCTGAACAATCTTTATTTCAAATCTTCTCAATGATAACATGATCCTTTTTACGATGCGAGGTGCGACCAGAACCGGATTAACCGTTCTGAGGCAGTGCAAGATCCGTACCTGAAGTCCGTGCAGCATCTGCTGGGTTCTCTTGTTCCACCGTCTCTCCTCTTGGTCCTGGTCTCCACCTTGTCCATCACCCTCCTTTATGAAGCAAACCATTACAGTCCATTATCACTCTTCTTCTCAGCTAAAATAAGATCTCTACTGGGGTAGCCATATCTGAACATTTCAATCAACATTTCTACGGAATAAGGCGATAATCTAAATTTATAACGAAACCCTAAGCGGGTGGATGTCGGTGCTCACCTCCTCGTCCTCCTCGCTGTCCTCCTTGTCCTTGCTCTTCTCTCCCAGCAGGTCAAGCTCGGGCACGAGTCTGGACAGGTTAGCGCTGTCCTCTGGAGGAAGGTCAACCTGTGGCATGTCCAGCTGCTGGGACAACAGCGACTGCTCCATTGGCGGAGGCACGGACTGATCCAGTATGCTCATCGTCTATGAGAGAAACACGGTTTCACGTCACGTTCGTGGAGCAAAATCATGGCAAAATTAAAGTAGCGAAGGAGAAGCCAAGCGCGAGACTCACAGGCAGAGCGGCTTCGGGCTCCTGGGACTTGCGTTTGACTCCGCGCTGCCGTGAAGGAGGAGGCATCAGGGTCTCGTCCAGTGCGGTTCTGCTGCCCTCCACAGACGAGGTCTGCAGCATGCTAGGCTCCTCGACGATGGTTTGATCTATTCGAGACACAAAAAAAAACAAACAAAACAAAAAAAAGACACACAGTCTGATTAAAAAAGCTGAGGAGAATAACTGAGTAAAGCTGACAGTCCCGAGATGAAGATGCTGCTGATTTTGATGCGACATCATCAGAAAACTATACTGCACTGCGTCGTCTAATGGAAAACTCCTTACCGATGATGTCGGCCCTGTGGCCCAGCTGTTCCTCACGGGGAACCTCGGGATTCTCCAGCTCCTTCAGGAACTCCTCCAGGCTGTCAGCCTCTCCACCCTTCCTCCTCTTCCTCATCTCGTCTGGCACCAGCGGAGTCAGGCAGCGTGTGAACATCTAGCGCGCACACACACACACACACACACACACACACACACACACACACACACACACAGCCAGTGAGCAACTCGCACCATCGTACCTCTAAACACAGCACTCGCATGTGACGGATCGGGATTTAAGCCTCTGGGGGCTTTTAATTTTAAAATGTTACGAAAGGTCCTGGAGTGCATGATCCAACAAATGGATATCGTCTAATAAACCTTCAATGGACAAACACTTAATCTGAACAGGATTTGTTTCAAGCACGTTAGCAGATAAATACAGGCTATAAAAGTGAAGCGCGTAGAATCACATCTCGGTCCATTTTGCGGTTTTCCACGACTAGAACTGACAATGAAAGTCACCAAATTTCCCCTTGGGGATCAATAAAGTTCTCTCCATCTAGGAGCTAAGCACAAGTGGGTAATAATTTGACAACCAGTAAAGCTCACTGGGGGGGGTGGGGGGTTGAGATATCATTTTTAAAAACCGTAGGGAAATGAAAGAGTAATAGAGCATGAATGGCATGTGGTGCTTGGACCGTTCACTCTAAGACACTGGATTCAAAAGACCTGCGTCCTTTTAACCTGCACTAGGAACAGGCTTTTATAGGAGCTGTTTATACTTGGTCAGAATGACTTCCGACTGAAGTGAACATTGGAAAGCCCCGAGCTTTCAGTCTTTCTAAACAGCTCCATCAAACAGGGGCATGGGTATAAAAAAAGCAATACGTGAAATGTTAAAAATAAATAAATAATAAATAAAGTAAGCATATTTTGCTGTGAACTTGTCTGTGGAAGATTGTACAGATTTGTATCACTTACTGAAAAATAGATTTGAAAGCATGCTTCAGCGCTTTTGAACGTCTCTCCTTGTTGTGAATTAAATCCGTTTTAAAAACGTAGCCAGGCGTACTGTCGATTGTATTGACGTGAAAGCGAAAAGCAGCCGAGCGACATCTTTCAAAACTATTTTAACGATCTAGTCTCAGAGATGAACACTCTGGAGCTGATATTATAGCGGCACGCTTCCTTTCCCCGCTTGGCAGTTCCGCATAGATGTACAAGCCTTGCGTTTAACCTTTTACGCAGTAAAGTGAACCCCCTGTCAAAGGCGCACCTTGAGCAGTCTGCTGTTCCAGAGTGGCTGGGCAGGCAGAGAGAAGAGCTTCTCCACGCCTCCGGTCTCCTTCCACATCATCAGCTTCTTGGTGGGCGGGGCCAGATCCAGTGTAGTCACGATGTCGGAGTAATCGCTCAGCTGAGCGCGGATGGTCTTGCTGTCGAGCTCTTTCAGGCTGTCCACGATCAGCTTCCTCTTTCTCTTCGCCTTGGTCTCTTTCACTAAAGACAGAAAACCACCGCTCGTCGTTTATACACCACGTCTATCTTAGAAAGAGAAAATGGTATCTCTGGGGGATTTTTTTGTTTGTTTTTTAAACAACGTTCTAGTGGCAGCGTCCCGAACAAAACATCACTTCTGTTTTGTTCGTTTCTTTACCGGTGATGTCGATGGGCTCGAGAGCAAACGCTTCCTCCTCATTGGGCACCAACGTGGTTTGCTCCGTCTGGTCTGTAGTGTTGGGTAGAGCCTCAACCGGACACGAATCGGGGCTGTCCGGAGCTCCGGCCGCTGATGGAACCATTACACACAGCAGGATAAGAGAGAGAAAAGATAAATAAATTATTATTTTTTTAATTAGGGGACGCTGTGACCAATCACGAAATGAAGATTACAGTCTGAAAAACATTTTATGTTGCGGCTTTCCGCTGAACTTTAATCTATGCCTTTGCTTGGATGGTCAGAAAGTGATTCATTTTCTAGAATGAATCACTTTCTTTTTATCGTTTCTATACTAACAGTAAAGTAAGTAATTTCAGCAAATAACCTGTTCCACAACATTAAACGTAACAATAAACAGATAAAGAAAATATAAGCTCAGACAAATTACTGTAGTGTAAGCAGAATAAAACAGTTCAGGATTCGTTGTTAGAGAAAAATACTCAACTATGTATCACCCTGTTATTGAATATTATAATAGCACACCATCGTTGTGTTTGGTTTCTTACGTAATATCTTGTACTGTCCGCGTTCTCAACCCTACACCGCCGTACGTGCGTCCAGCATACGGAGAAGAGCTGCGATAATTAAGTCGCTTACGTGAAAGTTGGTCGTAATCGTCATCGTCGTCGACTCCGTGGACTGGGGGCATCATGACGCTGTCGGTGATGGCCGGAGGGTCGTCGAATATCCCCCCACCACCATCACCGCTCAAGAGCTTATCCACTGGAAAGATGCGAAAACAAACCAAGTACTTAAGTAAATGAAACAAGCAAGTGCTAAAATGTTTAATGAATCAGTAATGTTATCGTCCTTACCGAGTATCCCACCGTCGCTGTTCTCCAGGTTGTTATCTCCGAAGTCGTCGTAGTCCAGGTTAGTCGACTTGTCGGGAAGGTGGGCGGGGCCAGGCTCCGCCTCCAGCAGGAGGTTGGAGGCGGAGGATCCGTGTATAAAAGCGGTGTCCTCAAAGGCAGTCTCCTCCCTAAGGATCTCCCGGTCCTCGATGCCAAAATCGCCTGTCGTTAACAAACAGCGGGTTACAGAAGGTCAAATACAAATAATAAATAAGCAACACAACTCAAAGTGCTTTAGCGAGGCTGAATTCATTATTCGTCGGAATAGGTACACCAGGCGCCGTGTCTTCTTTGCTTGAATTCATTCTTACCAAAGTGGTCGTCGTTCATCAGGCTTATGTTCCCCACCTCCTCCCTCATGGTGATCTCCTCTACTCGACTCTGGTTCAGCGTGAACTGCTGTGCTACATCTATATCGCTGGAGGAGAAGAAACCGCGCGTTACCTCACGTCAACGAAATACTCCTTAATACGCGATATCCAGTTTTACACAGGATGATGCTCGGCGACCGAAAGGAATTCGAATTAAGCGTGTACGCAACACGAACTTCTCTGTTCGCACACGTTACCCGTAACCTGAAAACGAATAGGATGGACGTGCTCACGGTGCCTTTAGTTGCCTCTTTTGGTCAGTGAGCGGTACGACGTTAAAGTTCATCAGGTTTAAAAGATTCCATTGTCAATTATTCATCCATTTATTGGGTAACCTTTCGAGTTTTTTTATTTGTTTGCTCTTAATACTGATACGCCATCGGTATGATTACTAACGCGGACTTAGACTTCACTCTATTAGTCTTTTATAGGGACCCTACAGCTAAAGCAACAGTCACACCTCAATATTTCATTCACATAAATAAATGTTTATTATTAATAAATAATAAAAATTATTACTATTATTATTATTATTCCTTTTACCAGAACAGACTGCAGCACACCCACTTGCTCTCTGTTGGCTCACCCTACCCAGGTTTGTAAATTTGTGAGGGCAAAGTTCACCCTGACTGAGGGTCTTTAGTCTTATCTGTAATCAAACAGGAACATGTTTTAGCATTTTTATTCCAAGTCTAACGAGCTTGGTTTTCAAATCGTTACGCTTTCAGCCAAGATTGAAGACCTCAGCCCCGGCTGAACTCTGAGCAAGGCGAAATCTGAAACTGCTACCCCGAAGCAAACACGTCCTTTGTTATTGTGTTTTACTTTACATCCCGCCTTGTCCGTGCTTAATCTTACGCCAAATCGGCCTGCGGTTTAAAACCCGAACTCACTCGAGATCTGGCAGCGGCTGATCAAAGTCGTGAAACTCCTCGGGCAGGGTGATGGCGTTGTAAGCAGCCTCGCGATTATCTTCGGGCAGATCCACGACCCCTGAGGCGCAGACATTTCAAAACGAATTAAAATGCAAGCTTTTTAAGAACAGCACCGACATTTAAATTCAAGATTACAGCAAAAGCTCAAACCGTGCATAGGATAATACGAAACGCGAACGCTGCGGGCTCGTCGTTACCTGGTCGGAAAGCCATTTTGATCTTTATAAACGCCTCGTTACAGTCAGCAAGGAGATACTTGGCCTTCCTGTGGTAGATCCTCACCACCCCTAGGAGCAGGTGGCCAGATGTGCGCAGAGCCATTTTCACCTGCAAAAATAAAAAGGTGACTGATTTAGAAAGACGGTCTCTATTCCATGTGCGATACAACAATCGTTGTAATTGTTCCTTCGAGATATTACACCATCATGACAGTGTGTGGCCTTGACGTTACTAAACGAGCACAAACATACCGTGAAGGAAAGGAAACGGTATCAGAATCTTTTATGGACAATTTGTTGTCAGAAATCTCTCTCGAAGAAACAACGATAATAATTACAAGACTCGATCTTATTGCTTCTGGTTTTTGTTATATAAATGCACAAAAACACAGCCAAATATCTTCAAAGTAGAATCCCATTTTTTTAGAATTTCCAGAAATGTATTCTTGCCGTTTTCTCGAGAAATCTCCCTGAGATGGTTTTTAAACAATTTTTTTTTGTAAATAAAATGTTAGTTTTCTAACGAAAGAAACAAATATGTCGGCACGATGATATTTTTGTCTACGACACCGATTTCAAACATTTAATCATACGCATTCAGATCAAAAGCTTTTTATGATCGTGAGAAACGTTTCAGTCTCCAAAGTTTTGACTGCTAGTGTACGTGTCTAACGTCAGCTAGGTCAACTGACTAACTCGAGAAGTTCTCCGTTTCCTTCGACAGAAAAACCTATTCGAGAGGATTATTTCAGGAACGAGGACACCGCCTATTTTGGCGCGACAACCGTGTACACCGTCTGCACTCGTTTCCTTACACGTGAACGGAAACGCCCGAATGTACGCGTGTGTAATCAATCACCTTGGGTGAAATGATGCTCTCCACACTGCTCTCCAGGTTGCACTCAAACACGTGGGCTTTCGTCAGCTTCTTGTCCCAATGGGCCGCCAGCCAGATCTTGGCCAGCGGCCCTCGCTTGCTGAGGACGAAGTGGGCGTAAAACATTGCCCCTGGGTTTGCTCAAAGTGTGTAAGGGTCAGCTACACCTGGATGCAAAGGAACATAACTGTAAACACACAATACAAATAATAATCATAGCAATATTTCACTTTTTTTTCTTCTTCAAGTCTCAGACTGGACAGATGTGTTATTAAAGCTCAAAAGTAGACAAAGTAATTATTATAAGTAAGGATTATTTGTTGCATTCCCATTTTACAATAATAATAATAATAATAATAATAATAATAATAATAATAATAATAAGACAAAGAACACACCAAAACAATGTAATAAAAACATGAGCTCGTTTCATATGTAGAACTGGAGCCTTTTTAACGTTAGCTCCCCTAGCTAGCTAGCTAGCACCAGTTGCAAACTCCAACAAGCGAATTATCTCAAACAAATTAAACACAAAGCGTCTTAAAAACAAGTTGTAAACAAAAAGCGGGAGTGAGGGGGCTTTTTTTTTCAAAATTGTCTAGGAAAACAGGCTAGCATTCAAAATAAGCTAGCAGAATTAGCTAATTTGTAAGAAGTCAACAAAAACAGCTAGGCTATAGCAGGAAAACTAGGTTAACAGGTCGACAGGTTAGCATATTGGCTAGCTAGCAACCAATAACATGTCGTTAGCATCCGTTAGCATTTTTTTTTTTTTTTTTTACAAAAACAGTAAAACATGCACAAATTATTTGGAAATTAATTATAAATACGCTGTAGATATGATATATGCTGTTCTGGACCAATAAAACATGAAGCTAGGTTAGCATTTTTAAAATATCGTATGTTAGCTGCTACGATATGCTAGCTTGTGAAGATATTAGCCTTGTTAGCTGTGCAACTGTGCAGCTAGCAAGTGCTCGTAAAAATGACTAAAACTCTAACCTTATTTTATTTCATTTTTAATCATTTGCGAACTCGGACACGCATAAACTCACCATCCAACAATGTTTTTTTTCCGTTCTAGTCCGGAGTGGGAGAAGCTCTCCCTTCCCAGCCCAAAGAGAAGTTTACAACTTGTTTCCCTCCTTCCTCGTCCCTCTCATTGAATCGAACCAAAATGGCGCCCGCTTTTCTTCCTCCCGCTTCAGCGACGCTTTCAAAATCAGCGGGATGTTTACAGTCAAAATTCGCCTGGTGGGCGGGGCTAAGCGCCTTAGACTGACAGTGCGCGCCTGATTGGCAGGTGATCGTCGTGTGCTGATTGGCTGGTTCAACAAATGATTGCCAGTTATCCCGCCCTTCGTGAATTTTGTGCATTTCACAGGCGGCCATGTTTGTAACAAACGCCAGAGATGTGTAGAGGGAAGATGGCAGTGTTGTCTTACAAATTAATACCACTAAAATTAACCCCTTTTTGTCTTTCTTGTGTATTAAAAAGTACGTCCGTCTTGGTTAGGCATTAATAATGTTTCTAAGATTATATAGTATTGTTTTTTTGTGCGCAAAATATTACCATAAAATCTGTAATACTTTAATACGTAATGAATAAGCATGTGTTATAGTTCAATAACCATCACCAGTGGTGTGGTCCCAAAGTATTTTATTCCTCTTTCTTTGTCAATTACTATTTCCAATTTCTTAATGAATAACACGTCATACTTTTTAACCATTTATAGTTACATTTAATGTTGGGGAACATCCACAAAAAACAAGTTAGTTCCTGTTATTACTTGTTTCCTCAGAGAAACCAGAAAGTACAATCTTATATTCCAGAAGACTCGTGTTCCTGTGGTGGAAAACGTACCAAAAGTTACAAAGTGGTGACACGGAACACCTTCATAAATGATGCACTATATGGCCGAAAGTATGTGGACACCTGACTATCACACCCATATGGTGGCCTTCCCAAACTGTTGCAACAACGTTGGAAGCACACGATTGTCTAGAGTGTCTTTGTATGCTGTAGAATTAAAAGTTCCCTTCACTGGAAGTAAGGGGCTGAGCCAAAAATCTGTTCCATCATGACAATGCCCTGTGCACACAGTGAGGTCCATGAAGACGTGGTTTGCCAAGTTTGGAGACCAAAGAACTTGAGTGGCCTGCACAGAGCCCTGACTTCAACCCCACTGAACACCTTCAGGATGAATAGGAACATTGACTGTGTGCCAGGCCTACGAACCCGACATCAGTGCCTGACCTCACTAATGCTCTTGTGGCTGAATAAACACAAATCCAGACAGCCATGCTCCAAATTCTACTGGAAAGGCTTCCCAGAAGAGTGGAAGTTATTATAACAGCAAGGGGGAATAAATCTGGAATGGAATGTTCAGAAAGCACATATGGGTGCGATTGGCCAGGTGTCCAAATACTTGTGTGTGTGTGTGTGTGTTGTTCCCTTTCCAGACTCTCTTTTTCTCTCTCTCTTTACGTTAATAAGACAAAATAAAAATCACAGCTTGTCATTAATTCAAAAGTATATGGTATAAGGTTTGGTATAACCTAAGTTAACCTCCGGTTGTTTTTGTTTGTGTGTTAATTAAAGCATTTAATAGTCTTTAAATGTTTTATTTGGATAGATTTTGGGTAACTGTACCAACTGAGTCCATTAGAAAATACTGTGGGCTGGCAGGAACAGAAATAGCTACAGGAGCAGGCGGATGTGGGATTTAAGAAAAAAGAAGAAAAAAAAACCTCTCATGCACAACTCTAGAGTGAAGCTTAAATCTGATCAGTGCAGCTCTGAGATTTTTTTTGCTCGAACACAATTGATTCATCAGGGGAAATCAAACCGTGATGTATTCTGGACATTCAACACCAGAGTTGGGTTCTTCGGCTACCATGGGACCACTGGATCCCATCATCCCTGTGGAACCTAGTAACTGTAAATGAGAACATTTGATACCCTTGATTGCAACATTTTTTTTTTTTTTCACCAGGGTTATTGTTTTATTAAATTTTTGTCCTCATTCCTTAACTCAAAACCATGTAGCAGCCAATTTATCCTGCAGTTACATGCATTGCTCAAGAGGACAATGGCAGCACAGTAGCAATCAACTGCCAACCTATTTTGCAAGTCTTTAAAGCCATATTGTCATCAATCATCTTTTTTTGGGGGGGTTTCTTTTGAGGTTTTTGTGGAGGTGGGAAAGCATGGATTTCACACACTATTCTTCAAAATGACATTTGGAAAGAATCGAGCGTCTCAGCCATTCTCACTTTAGGTTTGTTGTTCGCAAAATGTAAGAATCCTTGTTAGTGATGTTTTCCTTCATGCATATTGCAGTTAGTGAAATGATCAGATCCGTTCAACCTGGACTTTGGAGTACTTGCAGCTCAGAGGTTATGTGATGAGAAGGCGGTGGGTTAGAGGTTAAGGCTACTGGTTTAATCAACTGTAGCTATGTGTATTTCAACTATATTGATTCAGGAAGGAATAAAACACTTGGAGGTGTGCTGTTATAGGAAAATAATCAACGACGGGGTGATGTTATGAAGTGGAGTTACTGTTACCACCCCGAAAGCTGATTATTTTCCTATAACAGCACATCACAGTGTTTTATTCCTCTTATACCACAGCAATTTGCCTAAGATTACAATTTTTAATTTATTAAACACCACCACCATACTGTTTATCTATTTACAGTTACATTTAATGTCGTGGAATGTCCGCAAAACAAGTTACTTCCAGTCATCTTTTAGGTTTCTATTAAAACTATTAAATCCATACCAAATTGAATGGATCCCAAAACCAATGATCTCAGTCTAATTTATACATTCAATACATAATTAATACATTCGAATCACTTTAATGAAAAAAAAAAAAAAAGGACCCCATGAAATATTTAAACCAGTTCAAACAATGGACCGTTTCTGGTTCATACAAATGAAGAGAAATAAAATGGGTGTCCTGAATTCTAATTTTAATACAAAAAATTCACTTACTTTTTTACTTCAAAATACTAGAGAATATCTGTGTGAATATTCTAACGTTAATGAACAGGTTTCTACTTTAAACACTAGTGCAAGTTCATAAATATAATAAGTACAGGTTTCTCCCAATAAACTCTGGGACTCGACAGGGAAAACCGAATGACGTTAGCCTGATCTCATTTGCTTAAAACTAATCATCAGCAATTAGCTTTTCATGTAGCATTACTGAAAAATACTCCGAGACAAAGAAACTATCCTGAAGACCAAGGACGAAAGCGATGCCAATTCGTGTCATGATTCATTCTGGGAAACCGTGAAATCTAACCACAAAATCCCAGCGTGATTTATGGAGCTGTGATCAAAGGTTCGTGTTGGGAGGCGAAAAAAAAACAAAAGCCGATCCAAGATTAGCGCTCAACCTCAAATGGGCATTTTGTAAACATGTAATCTAGCCCCTTGTTGTTTCAATACTTGTGTAAAATTCATGAGAAGGTTATGGGTTAGGGAGACATTTCTAGATTTTTCTAATTGTACTTATAATTCTTTGTAATTTGGTAACAATTACTTTTTTATAAGCTTTTTATAAGTAAGGAATAACACATGACAGGGCATGTCGTGAAAAGAATTAACAGCAGGGTGGTGTTATGAAGCGGAGCTGCTTTTGTCACGCAGAAGGAGATTATGTTCCTATAAGAGCACATTCTTAAGTGTTTTATTCCGTTCACAGGACAGCAATTTTCCAACAATTGCAATTCATTTATTAAAGAATGACAAGTCGTACTTTTTATCCATTTAGAGTCACGTTTAATCTTGAACATCCAGGGAAAAAAAGTTCGTTCCTATTATCACGTCCCGTTATCAGTTCTTTATGTGTTCTTTCTTTCTTTTTTTTTTTTTTTTAAATCCATGTTTATACAATGCTTTTTAAGCCCTGTTATTAAATTACAAAGAATTCTCAGCACGGTTATGATGATTTATGAATGTTAGCTTCTTAGGAAATGTTATACAACTGCCTTTGTCAGCTCAATCCATCTCAAATTTCCAATTAAGACTGCAGTCTCTAGGGGGAAAAAAAAAGGAAAAAAAAAAAGAAAGATTTTGGAGAGGAAGAACAGGATCAGGCTCCCAGTGCTACAAAGCTTACAATCAATTAATATGAGCTAAAGAAAGGACTGCAGTGGTGTGTATGAAAACGTCTTTGAGGTCGAGTGAGAATCTTGGATCGGTTTTCACGTTTCGCATCCCAACACGAACCTTTGATCACAGCTCCATAAATCATGCTGAGATTTTGTGGTGAGATTTCAGAGTTTTCCCAGAATGAATCATGACTCAAATTGGCATCGCTTTTGTCCCACGTCTTGTCCTTCAGTCTCTCTGGCTCTGTAGTATGCAGCCATGATGGATGAAAGCTAATCGCCGAGAACTTTACATTATGCAAGTGAAAAGCACATACGAATGCTAGTATTAATGTCTGATTTGTGTCCTTAGTAGAGCAGTAGCCTTTTAGTGGAACATCCACCATGTGATTGGTTCTAAGGAAACTTCTCGATATACACGTTTGGTCTATGGCCATTTCTTTTCTTTTCTTTTCTTTTCCATGTAGAACCATAGAACAAACTGTTTTCCTATTTTACAAGCAAAGAAGGTCCTGTGGAAAGCAACCTAGGAAGTCCTACGACTCCTAAAGCGTTCTCTTTGGAACCGTTTCCGATAAGGAAACACTGCGGTGATGGTTCTACACAGAACTTTTATGTTATTTGTTTGTAAATTGGCCTGCTTTATAATATATAGCTGAGTGTAATGTAACTGTACCTGATAACAGCATGGGGATTTGCTTATAGTGTAAACAAAAATATCTTAGCAAAGTGGAAACATTTCGAAAATTGACAAATTTATGTAATAAATCACAGCCAGATACAAACACTGGATTAAAGAACTCGATCGGGTTTAAAACAATAAAAAAAATAAAAAGAACAAATAAATGGTAATAGACAGAAACGTATTTCATTTGGTCAACGGTGAGGTTACGGTCCATTCACAGGATATGTACTGTATATGATTAATAAGTGCATGATACAGTAATCTCCTTTTAATGCATTACTTTTCACCTCTGTAGAAATTTTTTATGCAGCGTCTCTTTTCAGACATTAAGCAACAGGACGACGTAATAACACTCGGCTAACAGATTTAGCCAGAAGAGATTTAAATTAGGATTCCTGTGGCGTTATATGGTACCGAACGGCTCGCCAGTTGTGACTGTCGCCAAGCTGCTACCATATTGGTATGTTTTCATTTAAAAAAAACAAAAAACCCAAACAAACAGAAAAACAAACAAGCAAGTCAAGCGCTATGATGCCCAGCAGAGCAGCCAGTCAGCCTTGATTTACTTATTTATGCACAGCTTGTGTGTGCAAACCAATTGCAGGGAGATTTGCATGAGATTGGGGTCACCATGGATGTGCAGGGATATGAATCATTTTGGCTTTACGTGATGCAACAAAAAGCAGTCTGACTTTTGGTCTGTATCATTTTAACATAATATGCCCTTGGCTGAAACCCTTTCACCTGCTTCAAAGCCATTCCAATGATTTGATGTCCGGTTTATTGATCAGGAATTTATTTGATGAGGTACTTCCTTTTCAGCTCAAGTCCTACAAACCCCATGCACCTTACCAGTTCATATTATACATAGATAATTCATAGATATCGATGTTAGACCCCTTCCCAGACTCAAGTCCCCCCTATCGACCTGCATTGATATTCCATCATCTTCCTTTTTTTTTTCTTTCTCCAGAGAACGTGCGATGCGTTTTCACATTTGAAAACAGACGTGAACAAACCCCAAAGTCTTACCATGTGCGTTTACACTATACCCTTACCTCAATTTACAATCTTCTGTCCCAACTGTATAGTGCAGCTTATTGGTTTCTTTGGCACAGTTAGCTAGCCTTGTTCAGCTTATATAGCAGAGCTGTGGGGATTGGGTAGCTACATAATGTCGGTATTCAACGACTGGTTTCTTCATTTACGTCAATCCAGTGTCATGCTTCTTTGTTCGGTCTTGCTAAAAAGGCCAAGATGGTGTAATGATTGGTGGAAGGCAACGGGGCTGACAGTTCAAGAGCAATTACAAGGAGCAAAGGCAAACGTTAATGAAGACGCAAGCAGCAATGATCTGGGCCCAAGCACTTGAGCCTACACCCAACTAGAGGACAATTTTTTTTTAAAAGACATAACGCTGCCTCTAGATAAAATGTTTCTAAAGTTCATTAGATCCAGAATGCAACATTTCAGCTTGATAGCACGACAGGTTGCAGGGATACCATTCACAGTTTGATGATGATTGTGTAATTGCCTGCTGAACGTTGATGTTGCCCATGTTTAGTCACAATGATCCGGTTATTCTTGTGGAACATTGTGGACCATTCTTACCAGATAGCCCATATATGCACCCTTAGCATATTATATTTAGTGACAAGGTGACTACTTTCATCAGTCTCGGTTTGAATATAATCTGATGCAAGTTTGATGAGAAGTGTATTAAATGTAGTTAAGTGTAGTAGGTTCTGTGAGTTATGCAAAACAGCTCAAAAGCTAAGTGTGCGGAGCTTAATGTGGCAGTCACGGCTCAGTGATTAAGGCTTTGGGCTCGTGATCGTTATGTTGAGAGATCAAATTCCAGCACTTATCAAAACTGCCACTGTTGGGTTATTAACGCTCAACTGCTCACCCATACCCTGTCTCAATTACAAAAATATTGGTTTATATACACTATATTATTGATTTATATCGGTTAATATATAATATTACTGGTTTATATACTGTACAATCCATTGGGTTATATACACAATATTGGTTTATATACTATATTATTGATTTACATTGGCTAGTATAGAATACTATTAGTTTAAATTGGGTTCTACATCATATTATTGGCTTATATTGGTTATATTCTGTACCATACTTTTGGGTTATGTACACAATTATTGGATTATATACAATATTGGTTTATAAACTATATTATTGATTTATATTTGGTTAATATAATACTATTGGTTTAAATTGGGCTATATATTATATTATTGGTTTATATACTATATTATTGATTTATATTGGTTAATATAGAATACTATCAGTTTAAATTGGGTTATATATTATATTATTGGTTTATATTGAGTTATATCCTGTACAATACTTTTGGGTTATGTACTCTATTATTTCATTACATACCACATTATGATGTTATGTAATTAAGCCATTAAACATCGCATACATCCAAGATGGATGTCCCATCTCCCCCAAAAACAAATATAAGAAAGATATACTGTATATACAGTATATTATACCCTAAATAAATTATAAGAACATACAATACAGACAAATGTAGGCAAATAGTATTTATTCCTTTTTCTTTATTATAAAACCATTCTTACAAAACCGTCTTTTGTTCTATATTATTGTTTGTAACTGTGTAAAATAACGGCATCGAATTACATCGGTGTCCATACTGGGCAGAGAAGAGCCATGAGTCCACATACACACAGAGGAAGTGCGGTCACAGAACAAAATTAAACGGCGACGTCACAGCAATGTTTTCCTACGAAACAGGTAGGAATGTCAGTACAGCATAATAATACTGCAATAATGACAAAAACAATCCAGTGTTAGACAAAGTAAACTAAAATCTATCACGTGGTACTGGATGAGGAAATGTCCATCTGACTGACGCAGCACAGGAATGGGAGCACACGAGCGATTTCCGATGAAAAACAACTTCGGAAGTGTCTCGAGAAAGGCACGTTCGTGTAATTAAGAGATCTTTGAAAATGTCAGAAAGCAGACTGAGAATGTGAAGGATCAAATGCGACATTTCTATAAAAGCGACAATTTTGCGGAGAAACCCACAGCAGGACACTTTTAATTACTTTCATACGTTTAAAAGCTCTTTCAGTCGTACTCTGTGCTTTGAACAATGGATTATCGTCCTTGCCCAGAGATTTGTGATTAATTTCCTTTGACTACATTGACAGAAACAAGGATTTCTGGCAGTTAACCATTTCTGGCAAATCCTGTACGGAAAAAGGAATGGCACTGTATTGACTTGGGAAGAACAACTAGTGTTGGTAATGACATTTTTATTTATATATATATATATATAAAAAAAAAAAAAATTTTTAAAAACATCTGCCTCAACTTGGACTGTCCTTGCATGGATAGAAAATCGTTTGGATGATTTTCTGTTTGAAGAAAAAAAAATTAATAATATAAAAAAAAAAATAAAAAAAAAATGAAGTGAAGAACGAGCAATGATATGAATGTTAAAGACTTATTTAAGTTATAATACTTTAGGGTACAATCATACAATCTTCACTGGGGGAATCGGTTTCTATACTGATTTTTCGGTGCTTCAATCGAAGCAATTATGGAGATGATTTGGTATTACAAACATATATAGATTTTTACCTCTTAACAATAACATTCACTCAGCTCAGACCATCTGATCCATGTGAAATAATGAGGCAAAGATAAATAACTTTACACACAGCTTTCTTGGATTTCTCACTCCCAATAAAACAATTCAACGACCTACCACAGATATACGTTTCCTCTTTCTATTAGACTTCCTAAACTTGCCTTATAATCTGAAAAAAAATAATAATAATAATAAACGAACAAAAGAAAATCCCTTACCTTTAACCATTAACTATTACCACAGTACATATTGGACTGCACCATATTTCTTCATGTTAAAATGTGCAAATTAATATTCTGATATGCGGGAAAACAAAAAGTACTGGCGTTATTAACCCTCTCCAAATAAAAGAACATGATTATTAACGTATTTAAACTTAAATATCAAATGAATGTCAGTGTTTTAGTTCCAAAGGCTGCGAATCATATCACACAGGCTCAGAAAATAGTGTGCAACAAGTTTAGCTTCAAGTGGCTTGTTTGAGCTTAAAATTTAAAGAGCCAGGGTCATGATCTCTTAGTGAGAGAAACGCTTATGATCACAGATGAAAAACAAAACAAACAGAAAAGAAAAAAAAAAAAGAGAGAGAGAGAACTTTGGGTAGATACACAAGCAGCATGACACGGGTGCTTTTTTTAAAATTTTTTGCATTCAGTTGAATCCTATTTGGACTCCCAGGCGCAACCCGAAAGGTCAGGCACTGTGACACTGTCTCGTTTTTCAGCCCCTTGGCAGGACGTAGAGATCCCGCCGATTCTGAGGAACCCGACCGAAGGCTGATGAAACAAACATGCAGGTAAGAGCTATAGGGTGCGTCCCATCATGCGTTTTGATGAGACGGACCGAATTCTGGTGGCAAAAGCCTTCGGGGGTCCTGTTAACCGTTTTCTGTTCAAGTCCAGGACTGTGCGTGGTTAAGTGTGTAAGTGTGTAAGTGTGTGCGTGTGTGTATGGTTCCCAGTCACATCCAAGGTCGCCATGGTCACGGTTAACCTTGGCAAAGCATTAAAACATGAGCACGGGGGATGGACGTCTGACACACTGATATGACCGTGTGTGCGTTTGTATGTGTATGTTGTGCCAAGCTAGTCCAACTGCCAAAAAAAAAAAAAATAACCCCTGCTGTAGTGTAAAACAAGTGATGTGGATCAGACAAGCACAATGATATGTCGAACATTTTTTGACAGCAGGACCTCATTAAGCACAACCCCCTCCTCAACCATCTACCTCTTCCTGGCCAGCTCGCTCACTTGCTGAGGGTTCCACCCCCTCCTCCTTGTTCTCGCCCTACATGGGGTGACACGAGGCTCCGTTGTTCCCTTTAGAAAGGGCTCTCGGGGATTTCGGTTAGAGTCTCTCGATGTCTCTGTATTTTTTGCGCAGTATAGACACCTGGTCCTTAAACAAAATGGGGTCCAGTCTCATCTGGGAGTGGACGAGGGGCATGCTGCCAAACCAGCTGGCAAATTTGTTCATGCAAGTCTGCCGCTGGGCGAAGTGGTCCGGGTCTGCCCAACGAGAGGCTCGCGATGTCTGCTGGGGTGGGGGTGAAGGGGGTGGGGGGAGGAAGAAGGAAGAAGAAGAAAAAAAAAAAAGAAAAAAGTCACCTTGGTGAAAGTACGACATTTATAATGCAATACGTGCATTTCTTATTCCATTTGGAGATCATGCGACATGTATCTGGATGAATATTTTGTTCACGTATGAATAACAGATGAGCGGAAGCCGAGATGAGCTGTGGTCATTACTGAGGTCAGGTTTGGAAAGGTACCAAAAACAAGGTTTGTCTTGGAACGTTGTCTTGGAGAGTTCTCTAAACACTGAAGCTAGAAATATAATTTAAATTCACATTGGATTATTATTTTTTTTTTTTAAAACAAAACAAAAAAAAATAATGGCAAGATATAGAATTTCTGTTGGCTTGTGGTAATGCAACTCGTATCGATGAACAATTTAGTCTGATCCAGTGTCTTCTTGGGAAATATTTTCTTCGTGACAGCAGACTGTGAATCAACCTTCTATCTAAACAAAAGTCAGACCTAACACACCAACGGCAATTTACATGACATTTGCTTCTGGTTTCGTTTAGTTTCACACCTGGATGGATCGTCTAGGTCAGCGGTCACCAAACCTCTTCCTTGAGGTCTACCCTTCCGGCAGGTTTCATCTCCGACCACGATCGACTGGAACACACCCGTTTCAGTCGATCGAGAACTTCTTAAAGCGACGATTAGATGGTCAGGTGGGCGCACGATTATGGGTGGAGCTAAAGTCTTCTGGAAGGTAGATCTCCACCGGTCTACGTAAACTTTCTAAGGGGTTCGCAAACGTTGGACTTCAAAACAACTGGGCGGGACCACGGCCTCTTCGATCCATGGAAAAATAAACTGATCGTAGGAGGGAACTATTAGGTAGCGGTCAACCTAGACGTTTGTCTGGGGGTCTTCAGAAAGTCGCTTCCGGCAAAAAAGTGATAGGTTCTTTTAGAATTATATGACCTCAGAACTGCCTGAAACTTTCGCCTCACACCAAGAACAAAAAGTTGTGAGGTAAAAGCAAACCCAGTGCTTTAGATAAGCAAGAAAGAACACACTTCGTGTCGCCCTGTTTTAGGAAAATAATCAACGACATCAAGGCGTTTTATTTGATTTCTTCTCCTAAAGTGTTTTTTTTTTTTTAAACCCCACAGCCATTCTTCACTTATTATATGTTAGTGTTAATGAATGAATGAAAGGTTATCATTTACGTTACAGAATTTATTATTTTTTTAATTATATATATATATATGGCACTACTATCAGAGAAAAATTAGAGAATTCAATAGTCCTTGGGGTAGATGCAAAATAAATAAATAAATCAACCTGAACTGGTAATGGAGCTTAAATTTGGTACCTGTCCCATCATGGTCTCCTTGTACTGCTTCTTCTGCGTGACCTTGATGGGGGGCATCTTGGTGACGGCAGACACGAGGAAGTTCATGAGGATATCTTCACAGTTTGATAGCTGGTCAACCATGCTCTTCAAGCTGGCTGGCAGGTAATTTGTATACAAGTGATTGTAATATCTAGATAGGTTGGAATAAAAAAATAAATAAATAAATAAAAAGACAAATGAGTCATTTTCGTAAAAAAAGATTAAGCTACGTACATCAGAAGGAGAAGGATTTATACACGCGAGTACGGAGAAATTCTTTGCTTCACATATCCTAGCTTGTTAGTGAGCTGGGCTCATCCATGATACAGCGTCCCTAGAGCAGGAACTTGCTCACGGGCTACGACAGTGGCAGTCCTTCAACTCACGACCCTCTGATCAGTAGCGCAGACGCTTAACTATTGAACCACTACTCCCCTCAGACAGTACACTGCTCTCTCAGAAGGTTCATGGCTTGCGAATTTGACATAAAGAATGGCTTTTGACGGCTACGAACGCAATGTCGGAACTATACTCTTCCCAGAACAATACTATTCCTCGGTTTTGTACCTGTGGTAGAAAGCAGCTCCAGTCAGCACCATTGAATAGTCATTGGTCCACTTGGAGGTATAACCCCAGCGCTCCTTGTTGACGTCCCAGAAATGGCTCCTGGCTGGATATCCCACAATCCTCTCGGGGAAACTTTGCCAAACCGTGAAGGCGAAATCCACCTAGCAGATAAAAATCCCAGCTCTGATCTGACCTCTCCTTTCTTTGGTACAATTCTTATCACACTTGGAGAATCCGAGATAAAGCCTATGTGATAACAGGGCTGCGATGTGGCGTGACCTACCTCGGTAGTGGAGAGCACCGTGTCCTCGTCCAGACTCAGCACGGCATCCGTTACGATGGTGCTGTAGGGCAGGAAACGGCTGCTCATCACCTGGAGACATCAGCAAATCGCAATCTCAAACAGTGACTCTTTCCCAAAACCTTCTCACGGTACGTGCTCACTTGAAAGTCTGCTGCCCCGCATCACGCTCATTCCAGTGGAAAGTTCTGGTAAATCTATGACTGTTGTGGCAAACCGGTATCTGCCAAAGTGCATGCAGCCGATCTGATAAGGGTTAGTGTTTGGCACGCTGACTCTTAATGTCAAACAGATGTGATACAACTACCCGTGTTTCCTAGCAAACATGACTTACTCTATTTAACTAATTTCCAGCCAAGTGCCTAGGTTAAATGGTTGTTGAAAACCCAGCAGTGTTAAGCAAAGCCCGGTGAAGTAGCGGCACTGAAAATCGACATTGTACTGCCGAGTATTCCTCGTACCTTACTCTCCCCCTCAATCACGACGACAGGCTGAGAAGTCGCAGGCCAGCGCTGCTTTGCAGGAAGAGGCTTGTCACAGTTCCACAGGACGATAATCTAACAAAATGGAAAAAAAAAAAAAAAACAAACGGAGAAGACGTGAGGGCCCTAGCGTGGTGTTTACGACGCTAAGGGATCTTAAAACTCGAGGCCTGAAAGTCCTCGTTAGTGTGAGGCGTAGAGTTTGATGATTCATCATCACTGAACTGCGATCACACTTTTGTTTACGTTGCATCCAATTGACTTAGAACGGAGCAAGACTATATGGAAGAAAGAAAAAAAACCAAACTATTTGGACACCTGAGCGTCACGCCCATATTTGGTTCTTCCCACAAAGTTGGAAATGTTCTTTGTATGCTGTAGAATTACAATTTCCCTTCACTGGAGTGAAGACGTTTACATTCATGGCATTCGGCAGACGACTTTAATCTCATCGATACATCTGAGCGGTTGAGGGTTAAGGGCCTTGCTCAAGAGCCCAACAGTGGCAGCTTGGCGGTGCTGGGGTTTGAACTCATGACCTTCCGATCAGTAGCCCAATGTCTTAACCACTGAGCCACCACTGCTCTCCAAACAGGTTATTTATGTCTGCTTGGATAGAACGTGAACAGCCCAGCAAGGAACTTCCTCAAGGCATGATTGAACCCGTGATCTTCGGTTTACGAGACCACGAACAAGCCCACTTGGCCATCATGCCCGGACATGGTTTGCCAAGGTTGGAGAGGAAGAACTCGAGTCTGTTGCACAGAGCCCTGACCTTAACCCAACTGAACACCTTTTGGATGCACTAGAACTGGAGCTTCATCACAATACTCAGTGAGGCGTGCCTGATCTCGCCAATGCTCTTGTAGCCACGCTCCAAAATCTACTGGAAAGCCTTCTGAGCGAGGCATGGACGTTACTATAACAGCAAATGGAGAACAATCTGGAGTGAAATATTCAACAAGTACATGTAGGTGTGATGATCAGGTGTCCACAAACTTTTGGCTGTATAGTGTATATTGTGTTGCAATTTTGTTTTTTTGTTTTGTTTTTTTTTTTTAACACAGCTACACTATTACACTGGACTCCCGGAGATCCCTCCATACCTGCGCACAGTACTGTGATTTGGACACCGATGCTAGCAGCTTCAGGATGGGCTGCGACTGCGAGACCAGCGGTGTTACAGCGTGGATCACTGCCGTGAACCTCTGATGCGGTTTGATACCTGCAGACAGAGGCGTGTATCCGATCAGCTCTGGAATATCACCTTCCACAACAAAGAGTTCGCTTTGATATCTTTGACACCTAAGCGAGAACGCAATCACACCACTCATCCATGACACGCGTTTACAGCGCGAGAAAGGAGGACGCGGGAATTTCAGAATGACAGGGTTTTCATTTAAAACATGACGGTGCTGCCAGACTAACAGCTATTTTATCTAAATATTGTGCACTAATGTTAATTAGACACCACACACACACACACACACACGCTAATTACACGAGGTTAGTACCAGGCAGCATCCTTTAAACGAAACCTCGTTATTTGTGGCAAAGTTTAATTGGTCATTTGTGAGAAGTCAACAACTAATTTAGAAATCATTACTTTTAACACCAGCATTTAGCAACGAGCATGAAGAAGAAGAAAAAAAATGCTTAAACATTGCTAGCAGATGTCCTACTGTCAGATTCAGAAATATTGGCACCCCTTAAGAGAATAGGCAAAATGGAGCACCATAATAATGACTTCTTTCCTATTTTAACAACCGGGAGATTTATTTTCCTTAAGACATATAATTCTTATATGAACACATTTGTTAAATAAGAGAAACATGATAATTAATTATTCTGTCTATTTTTATTTACCATTCAAACTGGAAAAATACTTCCCTCCATTTTTTTTTTTTTTTTTTAAACAGCCGACATAATATTTAAATTATATATAATTTTGTGTCAAAATTGTTCAAAATTTCTAATGAGTGGGAAAATATTTTGCCTCAAATTATTAATGATTATTTTTTAAATTATTTTTAATTTAAAAAAAAATTACAATTTTTTAATGAGTACTGAGACCATAAATACTTTTTTCAATACATTTAAATACAATAATTAATTTCTTGAATTAACACAACATTTCTGCGTCAAAATTATTATATTTATATTCAAACGATTATTTCTGAAATGACTACACTGACTATTTTTTTCCACTAACACACAATTCTTATAAAAATAAATGAATAGTCCCCGCCCCCATCCCCGAAAACCTAAGACAAAATAATTGGCACCCCCAAGAACAATTACAATGAAAAAAAAATATCGCTAGATCAGTGATGGAGGATAAAATAAATAAATAAATAAATAAATAAATAAATAAATAAAAAAACTAGAAAAGCACCATGTGTGTGATTCATACACGGCAATAAATGGCCCACGCTAACATTCCATTATTAGCACCATTAGCACTTTTTCGAGGACCGCTCCTGTAAAGCAACTTTGGGAAAGAAAACACTTGGTATGTAAGCGTGTGTGTGTGTGTACGCACATACCCGTGTGTGAGTGTAGTGTGTGGGTGACTCACCGAGCGGGGCGTAGTAGAAAGGGAAGTGTCCCAGGTGGGAGGAGTACTGTGGCAGGGTGAAGAGACCTCCGGGCAGGTTGTTCCACATCACGCTGCTGCGGCTCAGGTGCTGCAACACGCGGTCATGGATGATCTACGAGAGAGACAGCAATGAGCATTGGTCAAGACACAAATCACTCACAAATCACTCTGAACATCTTTAAGCGGCGTTAACGCTGCTGGAACAAAAGCTAACAGGAACTAATATTCACCGTAGCATGTGTTTATTTGGGGGGTTTGGATGGTGGTCAAAGTCTAGGAGCCTGTGCGTCACAGAGAAGCGGAGAACGAGCGGGTAATGAATGATCGTATACACCTGTTTATAGTTTATCAGAGAGAGACGGAGATTACTCTGAGCTGAACCCGAGCTGGAACTTAAACCAGACATTTATTTATTTTCGGTTTGGTGTTTTCTAACACCACTCTGTATACTTATTCAATTCTTTAAAAACACTTCTCTCGCACGGTAGCTCCGTATTCGTAAACGACGGCTTGTCTCCATTTTGCATGACTGATTTACAGCACGTACGTTTCTGAGCAAAAATAACCCCTGTTTAATCTAAAACTTTAAATCACATGTGCAAGACTGCAGTGTGTCCTCTTTCGATGAAAAATAAACGCAGCGATATTAAATTATTAACACAGATTAAATAATACGTCATCGTTTCTATTCTTCTGCAGACAATGAGACGAACAGCTTGTGGGTGAAAACTGACTTCGACAGACTCGCTCTGTGTGTAATGCGTCACCAGTTTTACGCAAGACGGACTGTGCAGCCATGACTCACCTCGTTCATTCACTCATTTCATACATTTAGTCAGGGTTTATTCTGAGTGCCTGAAACTCCATTAGCTGTAATAAAATCACTGTAATGTACTCCCTCTTGAGGATTTTTTTCTTTTTTAAAACATCCCGTTGTTCAATAAATAATTTCATGAACTGTTAATAATAGGCACAATAAACGATTTTTCCCGCAACACAATGTAGTCTTTTAACAGAAAGCTTTGGCTGCGATGCAGTGCGTACATCGAGGATTTTGCTACGGGGCTCGGCCAATCAGATTTCAGGACCAAAATTTGCGTTTTAACACGGAAATTTTATCCGCTAAAGTCAAGTGTGGAAAAGGTGGTCAAATAGAGATGACACCAATCCGATAACCAGGTACGACATCAGATAAAAATGGTGGATTAGACGGAGGAGAAAACATCATGGACGGAGGATTCTGTAACAAATGACTGGAATTTCTTCGGAAAAGAAATGTTTACGTCTAATATTTGTGAAATATTTCTGATAATGGAAATATCTCGGTCTATCACTTGGCTTGAGACTGGAATACGCCCTGATGGGACGCTGGATCATCACATACACACGTTCACTTCATAGCTTGGGGCAATTCAGGGTAACCAATCCACCCCCTGACATGTCTTTGGGTGATGAGAGGAAACCGACCGCGAGAACCCTGTTCCGTTTCCCGGCTACAAAAGGCCAGGCCTGGGTGTCTCTTACCCAGCAAGCCTCTAGACACTTCCTCCAGAGACGTGCATGAAACCAGAGCTCCTTCAGGAATAGCTCGAGTCGGTGATTAATCGAGCACACGACAGCGAGGACGCCAAGTCTCAGGCTGAGTCGAGTGAGGAAAAAGCAGAGGAGCCTTTCGTCTGTAACCCTACAGACCTCTTTGGAGGCATTACTGCTCGAGGAACGTTAAAATTTAATGAGAGCATGTCTTAAGTGTAGTGAAGGATGTTCATCGATCATGAGGGCTAACTCTAGACGGGAGGATGGTGTACTGTACCTCTAGCGTAGTGAGCACGATCTTCTCAACGGAGGAAAAGTACGCCTCCCAGAGAAACTGCGTCTGCTGCCGGAGCGAAAGGATCTTGTCCTGGTGGATGGAGCGGATGGTGGAGGGGATCTGCGGCAAAAAATAAGGCACGGTTGGTTTAAAAATTAAACGATGCATACTACATGGAGGAACAAGAATGTCTCGTGGTTTATTATAAATCATTTTCCTCTAGGCTTGTTGATTCTCAGGGTGAATTCTTATATATATATATATATATATATATATATATAATAGAATAATAGAATAATTACAGAAGATACATCGTTATAAAAATGGAGTCTCTTGGGTCAATAGGCAGAAAAACATAACAGTTTCAAGTTCAGGAATGAAAAACTACAGAGTCGCAACAAACAGAAAAGGACATCGTGAGTTCGAATCCGGACGATGCCGCCCGCAGAGATCCGTCGCCATGAGCCGAGGAAGCAAGATTGGCCGTGCTTTCTGGGTGGGACGGGCGTACTCTCTCTCCATGTCAATCAGAGCGACGCTAGCCGATTCCCGGTGTCCGTCAGCTCATGTATGCGGAATGGGGCGGACGGCGCTTTCCTCCACGCGTGTAAATCCTTTACTGCATCATGTCGCCATATGGCAACGATTCATTTAACTATTATTCATTGATCGATGGGCAATAATACAAAACTACTATCGTCCTATGTAACCTGAATTAGACCTGAACACAACACCCACATTTTCACGTAAATATCAGTGACAGTTTTTATTCACTTATAACCCATTTTGATTGGTTGATGATTTATTTATTTATTTTTAAGTGTTTTAAGTGCAGGGAAATAAAGAAACCTGAATGCAAAAACAGCGACGTGTTGAGAAATCGCTTTGTTTTTTTTCCCTCAACGGGCGTCAGCGTGACGGCTGAAAGAAGTGCGCTCTCATTAAACTACTCGATATTAGACTGTTAAACTACGCCAATCTTCAGCTTGTTTTTTTTTTTTAAACAAAAATAAATAAATAATTTTTTTTCATGTTGACGGCTAAATAATATGTGGTTACGTAAGGCTGATGGATTCGGTACGGACTCTCAGCTGACAGTTTTGAAGATGTGATCAGCGTTATTTCACGCCAGTCACCAGGCAATTACAGAAATGTATTCGGCTGTAATGGTGCTGCGACGGCGAGCTCGGTCAGACGCGTATTAAATGCGCAAACGTGCGACTCGGCTCAGACAGAACCTGTCACTCGTCTAACCCCCGCTGTTTCCTTTGGCCCCGAGCTGCACACGGGAGACTCGGGTTCGGTTCCAGCATTTCAATTGCGCTGCGGCGTGTTCGGAAAAATCCTCTCCGGGACGTTTATGTAGCAGTGGTAGCGGTGTGTGAAAATATTCTCTGGCATGACAATTAGACACATCAGTGCAAGGGAAGCAGGGAGAACTGTTTGAGCTAAGGAAGGAGGAAAGTAAGGGGTTTAAGTGAGCGCTTATTTAGAAGCGATCCGCAAGCTTAAAAAATATTTATTAGATAAACTCAAGGATGCTGCGATACTCCAAAAACCGAATGGCGCTTCGTGTCTTAACAAAGCAGCTGTTAATCACACTGATTTTTAAACCTTCGAGTTCAAAATACACTTTGCTGCAGAAAAAAAAAAAACAACAACAACACGGGGTGGAGTCTGACCTGATCTAGCTCCTCCTACCTGGGCGGAGTCATGCCAAAAGTCCAGGAGGTGGAGACAACTTGGTGTGTTTCAGGCTGGATAAGTGGGCTGTTCTGTGTTGTATAGCATTGTGTGGGATGGGGAGGAGTTTGTAATCAAGTCCAGCTCCACCCCCCTGGACTGTTGGTTCTGCAGCGAAGACCGCGTTGATCGTTATAGAAAAACAACAAGAGTTATTGTGACCACCGCCAAAAATGGATTCCTCTCCAACACCACCACCGTAAATTCCTCACAACAATCCGTCAGCGTTTATTTATTTATTTTTTTTATCGATTAAAGTCCGACACATCATACCTCCTTATCCGTTTATAGCCACGTTTGGTGTTTTGGAATATCATGGGGGGGAAAGGTTAGCTTCCGTTATCTCTTACGTTCTAGCGGCTCTAAACGGTTGTTCCCTTGCCAGCCTTTCTTCTGTCGCTCTCACGAATTAGTTTCCAACAAAGCCCATAAAAAAAATTTAAAAACGTGGGTTGTCACGTGATCAAGAAAGCGTGAAGCGTAAAAACCCCTCCGTCCTGAAGATGTCAGAAAACACGTAGATACACAACTTCGCCTCAGACGGTTTCAAAGCGTAGACACCGCTTGATGATAAAGAAACGTCTGTGGGACCGTGGGAGCTGCTGGTGAGATGTACGTACCTGTAAAAGCAGCCTCTCGTCGCCGATGACGGCAGCCGTGTTCCAGTCGATGACCTCGGAGAAGGGGAGCTCCCAGCCGTTACTGAGCACGACAGGGACACAGGCGGCCTACACACACACACACACACACACACACACACACACACACACACACACACACTAACTAACAGGTATCAGTACATTACATCAATATCTGATTGTATCATATACTCGTCATGCAAAATACTGTTACGAAATCAAGGTAGGGGGCGTGTCCTGAATTCGCTCCACAGTGGAGGAGTTATTTTGGACGAATCGAAAGCGAGCATCGAGGACTGTGAAAGTTTGAAAAGAAACAGTTTGAGATGAGGACAGAAAGCGCTGCTCTGTCTCTCAACTGCGGCTTTTCAATCACGGTGGAGAGAAACGGAGCCGAGATCAGAGGTGGCGCGCACACACACACAGAGAGAGAGAGAGAGAGAGAGAGAGAGAGAGAGAGAGAGAGAGAGAAAAACACCAGCAGGACATCAGTGTGTTAATGCTCTCGCTGCCGGCTATGACGAGAATAACGGTGTGATCGCCCATCCAGCAGCTGACGCCGTTCTGTAAACGCGCTTGTACAGCGGCAGATCGCACATCAACAGAACGGCACGCGGCGTTGTCCGCCAGCAGTGTCTCACGAGAGACGCCGGGGGTTTCGGTTCGACAAAACGCTTCAGTGCTGTGAGGTTAAAACGCAGCCGAAGCCGAGGTGTTCAGCGTGTCGTTACGGGAAAATAATCAACGATCATCAGTTCAATTACGGCTTGATGAAGAGAGCTTATTTTCCAATAAGTCCTACAGTGTTTTATTCCTTTCATACCACAGCAATTTCCCAATAACTACGATTTTATTGAGTAAAGAACGTCACACTTAATAAATAAATAAATAAATATATACAGTTATATTTAACATTGTTGATTATTTTCCTTTAACAGCACATCCTGAAGCGTTTTATTTTTATTCACGTAAAAAAAAACTTCGCCGTGTGGCTTAATCAGTCCGTGCAGGATTTCGCCGAGTTCTTTTCCTGATCGTTTCGGGCAAAAATGCTCGATTTTGCTGCTGAGGTTTTTTTTTTTTGGCTTAAAACCACTTGAACTGGCGAAATCGAGGTCGCACGAAATTGTTTTGCGCGGTCTTTCGTATTGATGTGCGTCTATAAACGAGACCTTTAGGCTGTACTCATGTTCGACGTGCGTGAATCGAAGAGGGGCTTTGGCTGAACGCGCGTCGTGACGTGACGTCGTCACGTGACGCGTCTCGCGTCTCGGCACGATTCCGCAAAAAATAAATAAAATTGCAAGCTCCTGGAAGGACTTCTAAACGCTGTAATAACGTGACGGCGGCCATTTTGAATAACCTGAACGATCTGGCACCGCTCCATGCTTAAGGCCCCGCCTCTCGGTGTTTGAAAGTGAACTGTAGTACGAATCTGAACGTGATCATGATGATATGCTAGTTCTCCTTAAAACCCCGTAAATCCTTTCTATATTATGATTTTTAATGATCGGACGCAAGAAAACAGAAAGGCGAGTGGATTCGACACGTCGGGTGCGCTAGACTTTCATTTCTTGTAAGCATTAACCATTGGATGTCTATTTGCGTGAGGCCCCCCTCACACTATTCCAGACTATTCCATTAACTCTACTCTGAGGATATAAAAATCCGTAATGAAACGTCGGGAAATTACTACAATTCATCATTCCCGTTACCTTCCAAACGACTGCCTTCACTTATTGCATCTTTTATATTTTCCCACCAACTGCCTAGTTCCAGCTGCGTGGAATTTTAGAGTACTGTGGATCGGCAATAACAAAAAACGATGTCATTTTTCATGGCGTGTTGCGTAAAGGTGTTATTTACGGCGTCCCACGATGGCAGCAGTAACGGAAAACGGGCCCCTCTGAAACGATCCGCTATACGGTACGCTCTTACTAAACCGTCCTCGACGTGGAATAACAAGAGGCAGTGTTTAACAAGGTTTGTGCCTTGGTTTTGTGTGTGTGCGCGTGTGTGTCCGTGTCCTGCTGCTAATCTGTTAAGCAGGATGCCAGCGTGTGATTGGCTGGTGCTCCCTCGCCTTAATCCCTTCAGCGTCATTAACCAGATCTGCTGAAATATACACTGTTACAATCACGGAGTACACACACAAAGCTTTAGCATTTTTTTTTTTTTAAAAACAAAGCCTACGCACAACACATGGATGTGTGTGTGTGTGTGTGTGTGTGGGAATATAAAATCAGATCAGCACGGAGGATGACCGAAACGTCTTGCGCTCGCATCGCACTGCATCGTAATACATGCAAATGAGTCCCAGAAAATGATTTTGTATCCGTACAGCGAAGTAAATCATGTGTCTAACATTGGCGCTCGAAATAACTCGGATTATTTCACGCATTTGGTAATTCAAAAAAAATTTCAATCAGGAAGTTGAATAAACATAAAGGAGGCGTGGCCTCGAGTTGAGGTTATTATTTTGTTTAAAAAAAAAAAACACCCGCCCCTCCCCATGTAGCCCCGCCCTTCAGAACCTGTATGAGATATTTACGTTTCCCAGAAGACAAAATAATAACAATTTACACCGATCATCCTGTTCAAAAGTTTACACACCCCCAGGCTCTCCTTGTGAGAGCGTCAGTGGACGTCTGCACCTTTTGTAATAGCCGCGTACGAGTCCCTCGGTTCTCCTCAGGGTGAAAAGACGGATCTCGGTATCATATAGCGACTGTCAGAAAGGGGTCGAAGATGCTGGAAAAGTAAAGAATGTGCAGGACCTGGAGGATTTTTCTGAAGAACAGTGGGCGGTTTGAGAATGGTATTAAGAATGGAGCGTGTGTAAACGTTTGAACCGGTCGATTTGCGTAAATTCGGTTATTATTGTGTCTCATATGTAAACGTCTGTTCTGTGAAACCTGGACGAAAACGATCATGAACTTCACCGAGACGAAAAGGACGTCACCTGTAAAGCCTCGAGGAAGCGGAAGGAGCCCAGACGGCGTCCTCTAGGCACCAGGCAAAAAGTGGAGTTGTGCAACATTTCTTTGTAGTCGTACCTAGAAAAAAGAGAGAGAGAGAGAGAGAGAGAGAGAGAGAGAGAGAGAGAGAGAGAGAGAAAGAGAGAGAGAAGACGTGTTTATATTTATTAATTCTCCGGAAGCTCTCGTCCAAAGGAAATTACAACAGAGACAGAACACAAGCCAAGCTGTTAAACAAGCCGGCGCGGAGATCCAAGCTCTGCAAGTTTCCACCGTTTGATCCGAAAACAAGTGCAGACCGGTACCGATTATCGCCGGCGTGCTCTGAAACGCCGGGAACTCTCTCCAGACCGGCCGATTCGCACCACGGAGCTCGTTTTGATTTTTCATTTCTAGACGGTTGCTACAGCAACAAGTGAAATCTTCGTCTCAATATCAATAAGTCATTCGGTATTATTAATAATATATCAGACCTGTCAGCATGGTGGGTTTTATACACGTATACACATTTCTTTTAGCGTCCACGGAGTAAACCTTCGCATGCGATACGGAAGGAATAAAATACTCGATGGCATGCAGTTAGAGGAAAACGATCAACGAGAGGATGGGGTGATGAGTTCTTGTGACGACCCTGGAGTTCATTTCTTCAGAGACATGCCCTTTTATCCTTTTTTTCGAACACGGACACTGTTGACTGAACGAATACACGGTCATCGGTCGAGGTCTTGGAGTGTTTTGCAAGGACCAAGGAGATCATCAAGCCCGTCGTACGTCCGAGTTTTGATTACGATAACGAACGCAGGATCCGCCCACCTCGGTAATACAGAACAATCTAGGTCTAGTCTTCTGTCTGTCCGTGTCCTACGCTCTTATTAAGAAGCGACTGCAATCCTAGAACAATCCCGCACTCTGAACTATCCTTGACACTCTCAGACACACATTTACTGCCCTGTCGCCCTCATTGACTCTAAACAATCAGCAGCTGGCTTCGCTCACTGATCTGAACTGATAACGGGGGAACAGCAGAATAACGGTGTTTCCGCTGTCGTACACTCAGAAATCCTTTCCGTCAGCTCCACGGGGCGGTGTGTGTGTGTGTGTGTGTGTGTGAACCCGGCGCTCCGACGCGAGGTCACGTGAGGCCGCAGGGTTTTATTAGGAGCTACTGTAAGAAACAAAGTATCCGTGTACGAAAACGAATACAGAGCGTTCGGAGTGTTTTAAAGCGGCGTAACGCCTACACGTGAACCGAGACGCTAGACGCGGACGTGACCTCGACGACCCGTTATTTCGAGGAGGGGGAAAGAAAAAAAAAATAATGATAATTTTGAGCGTCTCTGTCAGCGCTTGGCCTGAGAAGCTGTTTGGAATTCCTAATTGAACATTCCTTCACTGTTCCAACGCTGAGGCCTGTCTGCCCGGGTTCCTACACCTCCTCCACTTCCAGCTCCTCCTCCCTGAGCAGATTTTCGGGGGGGGGGGGGGGGGGGGTTGGGTCTTCCCCATCTCTCTCTCTCTCTCTCTCTCTCTCGCTAATCAAGAAGAAATGAAGGGAAACGTTCATTCATCTTTCCTAGTGATGGGCGGCTCACGATTTCATGAGGAATTCACATCACAAGGAATCTATCGTGTGCTCTGGGTATCGTACTTTGAAATAAAATGAATAAATAAAAACGCTGAGAAGGTTTAAATCCTTTCCGGTGGTATTAACGTAGAAGGCGAAGCTCGAGCAGACGAGGGAGTGATCGAGCCGGACAGACTAGAAGACTAAAGTTCCGCTGCATCGCTGTCTTTGTGTAGTGATGAAACAAGGGCCGAGTCCCTCTGCACCGCTCTAAGCGGGTGGTTGAAAGGTATCGTGGGTAACGTAGCAATGTGAACATGTCAGTGAAAGAAGTTTATTATTATTATTATAAGAAGTTAAAAAAATTGCAAGCTCCTGGAGCGTTTTGTTTGTTCAGCAGCAATCATTTGGATTTTTTTTTTGTGTGTGCGACTTCCTCCTCCTCCTCCTCCTCAGTGAGGATCAGGGATCGGTGTTGAAGGAGCCGCAGAGTTTGCTGGCAGCGCTGCACACATCGAGCTCTCTCACATGCAGCGGCACTGAAAGCTGCCTTCATCGGATGCGCAGGTCAAGTTGCACCGAGTCGCGGAGAAAAGCTAATGCATCACAACTCGGCGCCTCTACGAGTGCGCGCACACACACACACACACACACACACGGCAAGTAATGGAGTGCAGCTGACACCTTCCACTTCCACCTCATGGTACACCACAGGCCGACTGAAGAAACGCTGAAAACTACAGAATGTTCTAGATCGCTGTACTTCCTGGTTTCGAGAACATATGACATCACGGTACGGCTGACGATACAGATTCGAAAGGCGCCCGAATTCACAAACTTAAACTATTTTAAAAGTTTGCTGCTTTGCCAGCTAGTGAGAAGATCACTTACTCGAAGTAATTCGAGATCTCGTAGATGGATTCGATTCCTCGTCTAGATGTGATACGATTATGAATCAATTCTTTTTTTTTTTTTTTGTGCGTGTGGGTTTTTAAAAAACGATTTCCAGTCTACATTAAGAATTTTATAGCAACACAACTTGCTGCGTTTAAGATAGCATATTAATACTTTTAATTATTTACATAAAATAACGTATTACCAAAATAAAAATTAAAAAAAAGCTGTCAAAGTTTCAGGATTTTTTTTTTTCTCCATGGATTCAAAGGCAAAACAAATGCACGCGCATATGTTTAAGACTAAAAGTTCCTTATAGTTGCTCGAATTAGGAAAAGAGCTGATTTTAAATATTCAAACGAACAACTGAGTGTATACGCAAGTAATTATGTATGTAAATAAGTAACAACTAAATAAGTAAATATAAATAAATGTCTCCAAGTTAATTAATAGCTAAGTAAAGAAGTAACTTGCGTAAGTAACTTCACATGTACGTATGTAATTTAACACGCAAGTAAACGGGTTAATAAGTAAATAAGTCATTTAAAAAAAAACAACATAGCTTAATATGTAAATAAGTACGTGTGTGTCAGTAAGTAGGTAAATGGATGAGTAACCAAGTATGTCCATAAGCGGGTAAATAAGTAAGTAGCTAAGTATACATGCAACTGAGTAATTAAGTAAATGAGTAAAGTAACTATGTTAATAAGGAAGCAACTTAACTAATAAGTAAATAACTATGTATTTAGGTATGTATGTAAGTAAGCAGGTAAATAAGTAAGAAGCTAGGTATGTAAACAAGTAATTAAGTAAATAAGCAAATAAAGTGACTACATTAATAAGTAAATAAATAGGTAACTAAGTATGTATGTAACTATGTTAATAAGGAAGTAACTTCAGTTACTTAATAAGTAAATAACTATGTCTGTATGCAAATAAGCAGGTAAGTAAGAAGCTAGGGATATATGCAAGTACGTAATTAAGTAAATAAAGTAACTAAGTTGAGTAAATGACATATTTACATATATATATATATATATATATATATATATATATATATATATATATATATATATATATATATATATATATATAAGCAAGTAACTACCTTAATAAGCAAGTAACCCAAGTAACTTAAGTAAATAACTATTGTATGTATGTATTTATGTAAGTATGCGTGTGGGTAAACAAGCAAGTAACTTAAGTACGAAAGAAAGAAAGTAAATACTCAGTGTCCCAAATGCACTGCCAAAAACCCATTCAAGAGAATCGCGTTTAAAGATCTTTTTCCTTAACCCGACTCTCGAATAGCAGAAACACCCCCTGCTCCACCTTCACTTGTAACTTTTCACCGTTTTATCCCATTCTCACGTTATAATAAACATTATCGCTTTCAGACTATTAGCGTTCTGAAATATGCGTCGCGTACAGATGTCTTTTCCTCATGCCTCCCTCGCCTTTTTCAGCTCCTCGCACGGAATTTCCTTCAGGAAACCAACATCTGGGTTATTTCCCCCCCCCCTCCCTCCTTATTACAGATATCCTAAGGCCAACGATTATTACACGTGTAACGGAAAGTTTGGACGCCCCGCTCAGACAAGCTGATACACCGGCATCTGATATCATTTACACTAGTATCCCATAATCCCTCTTTCATGACCGAGAGGAAAAACCTCACACAGAATCGCTACACTACGACCGTACAGAAAGAACGCTTCGATTCCATATCCACAAGAAATGCCGTCGTGGAAACATTCAATTAAACGATCGCTAATGCTTTATCGACATGGATTATATGGAAATTCGAATAAACCCCCCCCTCCCGACTACTTCCCGTCGATGTCGATGGGAACGCGTCTTCGCTTATAATTAGAACGCACACGGTCGGCTGCCGTGTTTATACTTCCACGGCATCGTTGCCGTAGAAACCGGCAGTCTGGCGTAAATCAGATTATAGGAGATGAAGGCTCGCTTGGCAACGACCGTTTCACACAACAACGGGAAACCTATTTGCAATGACCGTGTAATTAGAACGAGAGGGAAAGAAAGAAAAAAAAAAACCCAACACACTCTACACCAGCACTAAAGACAGACACACAGTCGCTCTGCAGAACCACCCACCGTCATGTCAACAAATATAAACCTGACAAAACACACACCAGAAGGATGACATGTCAATTAGCATGCCACGGCCGCTGCGAAACATTCATACGCTAATTACACGGTGTATAATTGCGGGTTCGACGACGGATCTAAAGCCCACGTGACGCGAGAGAACAATAAACGACGACCCCGTGAGCAACCTTCGAACCGTTTCCGACAATCCCGTGGACGTGAGGTTTGAAATGGCATGGGGAAAAGAAAAAAAAGAACAAAAAAAACCCCAGACAATTCGATGTGTTAGAAAGGGATACTCTGGTGAGAAATGACATTTCCACTTTGAGCAAAAGTAACCCGTCAGCCATGGCGTGTTCGTCACGTGACACTCACTTCTTCATTTTAATTGGACATCTAGCTCGTCTTGCTTCAAACAGTCTCGTTAAGTTTAAAAACGGTGTAGCGTTGCCTTCCTAAGTAAGGATTAACACGCATCACTGAGTCTGTGGAATCACTGACAGAAATTTCCAGAAAGTGTTTTTTTTTTTTTTTTTTTTTTTTTTTTTTGGAGAAACAGACTTGCATTACGTTCACGCACCAATATCCCGGGGCTTTATTGCGAAACTTGCGAAAGAAGCAAACTTGAAACACCAAAAACAATAAATTCTCAATATATACATTTTTATTTATGGCTTTTAAAGTTTCAGACGTCTCGTGTCTCGTCTCACATTTTATTGGCTTAACGCGTCATCAATTTTTAAATGGAGAACTCGACAGATCGCATGGCTGGAAATAAAATTAGGCCGGAATGAGGAAAAACAATCTGTTTTAAATTGCGCGACGCCGATTTAAGGAATGAAAACGGCTCCCGGATCACTCAGTAACCACGTCGGAACCACTTCGGCGCTGGCATTAGGAAGACAGAGATGCTTTAAATTTGATCGCAGAAAGCTTTCCGCTTTCATTTCCATTTATTCTCGGAGCAGACGCTTTACGCGGGAGAGGCACGAGGCTGAGCACAGAGCGGAGGACTGTGATGATGTCAGTCGCAGTCCTCGCAGGCGCAGTGATGAGCTGATGGGTCGAATGTATAAATAAATAAATAAATAAATAAATAAATAAATAGATAGATAGATAGATGAAGCTCGACTGATCGGTGACGCCGAGACTGAGAATGAGAACAAGATGAGGACCTTAAAAGCAGCGCTCTTCCTCTAGATAACATCGATATGGCACTGAGACACAAGCGGCTCATGTAAAATAAAGACGGAGGAGAGAGAAAGACAGGTAAAGAGATTGAGAGGGAGAAACAGACACATAAGGAGAGAGAGAGAGGGGAACAGAGCGAGACACACAAAGTGAGACACACAGAATGAGACAGGGAGAAAGACAGAAAAAAAAAAAGAGACTGAGACGGAGCAAAAAGAGAGATATACTGAGTCAGTGAGAGAGAGAGAGAGAAAGAATAGCGTCAGAGAGAGAGAAAGAGAGCGAATGAGAGAGAAAGAGAGAGAAAGACACAGTCAGAGAGAGTGAGACAGTCAGAAAGAGAGGCAGACAGAATAGAGAGAGAGAGAATAGAGTCAGAGAGAGAGAATGAGAGAGAGAAAGACAGTCAGAGAGAGAGGCAGACAGAGAGAGAGAATAGAGTCAGAGAGAGAGAGAGAGAGAGAGAGAGAGAAAGACAGTCAGAGAGAGAGGCAGACAGAGAGAGAATAGAGTCAGAGAGAGAGAGAGAGAGAGAGAGAGAGAGAGAGAGAGAAAGACAGTCAGAGAGAGAGGCAGACAGAGAGAGAGAATAGAGTCAGAGAGAGAGAGAGAGAGAGAGAGAGAGAGAGAGAGAGAGAAAGAACTGGAGAGAGAGAGAGAAAGAACTGGAGAGAGAGCGAGAGAGAGAATAGAGTCAGAGAGAGAGAGAAGAGTCTCACACAAAGAAAGAGAGAGAAAACCAGAGTCTCAAAGAGAGAGAGAGAGAGAGTGAGAAAGCGAGAGAGTGAGTCAGACAGACAAAGAGAGACAGCAAGAAACACAGCAAGACAGACAGAGTGTCTCTCCATCTGAGGTTTTTCAGTTCTGTCTCTCTTTCTCCATCTCTCTCCCTCTAAATATAAAGTATCTCAGCTGGAATCCACTTCACCCATATCCCATAATGCCTCTTTTCTGAACGAGAGAGCGCGCGAGAGAGGGAAAAATCCTTTTCAAACCCTCACACGTCCATTATGCTGAGCTTTTTCAATAAGCCGAGTGAATACAGGAGGTCAGAGGACGTTTCCCTACCCGAGTGTGAGACATTCATACATTATCATTACACAAGCCCAACGCTGCGACTATACACACTCCTGAATATAAACCTGACGCATTAGACACACCTGAACCGATAAATCCGCATCTAAATGCAACGAATATGCGAAAACAGATAAAAATGCCGCATGATTCTTGAAGATATTTATATGATACACAATATGCAATTGAAAAACTACACAAAAAACATCATCCTTAGAAACGCTTAGAAAAAGATGTTGCTCGATCTCTCTCGCCCTCGCCCGCCCTCTCTCTCACCCACCCTCTTTTACTCGATCTCTCTCGCCCTCGCCCGCCCTCTCTCTCTCTCGGCCGCCCTTTCGCTCGATCTCTCTCGCCCTCGTCCGATCTCTCTCGCCCTCACCCGCCCTCTTTCGCTCGATCTCTCTCGCCCTCTTTCACTCGATCTCTCTCTCTCACCCACCCTCTTTCGCTCGATCTCTCTCGCCCGCCCTCTTTCGCTCGATCTCTCTCTCTCTCGCCTGATCTCTCTCTCTCGCCCGTCCTCTTTCGCTCGATCTCTCTCGCCCTCGCCCGATCTCGCTCTCTCTCGCCTGATCTCTCTCTCTCGCCCGCATCCGATCTCTCTCTCGCCCTCGCCCGATCTCGCTCTCTCTCTCGCCTGATCTCTCTCTCTCGCCCGCCCTCTTTCGCTCGATCTCTCTCGCCCTCATCCGATCTCTCTCTCTCGCCCGCGCTCTTTCGCTCGATCTCTCTCGCCCGCCCTCTTTCGCTCGATCTCTCTCGCCCTCTTTCGCTCGATCTCTCTCTCTCGCCTGCCCTCTTTCGCTCGATCTCTCTCGCCCTCTTTCGCTCGATCTCTCTCTCTCGCCTGCCCTCTTTCGCTCGATCTCTCTCGCCCTCTTTCGCTCGATCTCTCTCTCTCACCCGCCCTCTTTCGCTCGATCTCTCTCGCCCGCCCTCTTTCGCTCGATCTCTCTCGCCCGCCCTCTTTCGCTCGATCTCTCTCGCCCGATCTCTCTCTCGCCCGCCCTCTTTCGCTCGACGTCTCTCGCCCGATCTCTCTCTCTCTCTCTCTCTCGCCCTCTGTGGTGTGATGACGCAAAGTTACCGTCACCTGCACAAAGTCGATTACTTTTCCCAATAACGGCACATCCTGAGGTGTTTCATTCTTCTTGTACGAAGCAATCTGACAATTAGTCGTACTTATTTTCAGTCTATAGTTACGCTTCATGATGTACAACGCCGTCAAAACAAGTTCACTTATCTTATAGCACCTCACCAGCCTCTCTTTTTTTTTTTTCCTCTCCAAGTAAAGACGACAAACTAAATTAAAAACGCAGCTTGTCAAAATACTGAGACGTTACCAAGAGTACACTCCTCGGTCCAAGACTTTCCATTCCTGTTGCTTTGATGATGCACTGAAACTTGCTCTGAAATAACAGGTGGCAAGAAGAGATTACAAACTTATATAAACGTGTTAAATGAGTGCCACAAAGAGGAAACGCGCTAATGCTAGTCAGGATCTTACAGCAAGATAAACAGAAGAAGAAGAAAAAAAAATTCTCGGAACTGCCTTGAAACTGTCAACCTTTAAAAGACTACAAACTTCACGCGAGGAGCTTCGCAAAACGCTGATGCTTACGGTTTCGCTGCTACTTAGAAACCACTTGTAACAAAAGCCTGATATTAGACGCATCAAGTTCTTGTGATGAACCCAAAATGAGGAGCTTCCATCAAGTGGAGGGAAGCAAAAAAAAAAAAAGTTTCACCAGATCAGCGCGTGTGAACGACACCAGAAACGGCCCGTCGTCGGCGTGACGACGACGTGTTGTTCGGGGACATTTCTTGGAAGTCTATATTGCAAGTTGGTCTTGTGGTTGTGCAGCTGTTGAGGACTTGCACTTCCTCAAGCTGTGGTGTTTAGCTGTGGTTTCAGCTATCCTACACTCACAGTGCACTTGTTTGTGAGCCGGTGGCAGCACCGATTAACAGAGATCTCGGAGAAATAAAGCTCGTTCGTTTGCGCAGTCTAAGGTCGTTTTCACACTCGCATTTCTCGTATGTACTCCGTGCCGTTCGCCCCGGGAGTCCAGTGAAAGCGGTTTTCAATGCCGAGAACCAATCCCTGGTTCTCTTGAAAGCGATGGTCTTGGGGCTCACCTTAAATGAACCGTGGTGCGGTCTGCAGAAGCTATGGAAGCTGTAGGCTGATGTGGCGAGTGACGTGAACGTTCGACTTTTTCGAGTTTTAGTCATGGCGGTAAAAGGCTTGTTGTGGTCAGTGTAGGAGACAATGTCTCATCGAGTTTCATGAGTCTGGAGCGCTGTAATTATCTTACTTTTGTTGTGCGAGTTGGTTGCACTAAGAGCACTGCGAAATCTCGTGAGAGCCAGGATGGCTAAAAATCTTTATATAGGAGGCGAACACCTTCTCGTTTGGAGGTATTCCTGCACTAGGACATGCCGGGCATCCAAAAAGCTCTGTTCTTCGCCTCTTGAATGTTGGTGCCACAGCAAAGTTTCTAATAAATAAATAAATAAATAAATAAATAAATAAATTCGACTGCATCGCTTCACTTCTTGGAAAGATTTCTTCTATGTGAATGCAAACCTTCGATTATAAGCCCCGCCCCCAAACAAGCCTAGAATTGGTCCTGGGTGTGGATTTGATAATTCAGGCCAAGTGTGGAAACATGTACTAGGCTAGGTAGCTATGCACTAGCCAAACGCCAACACTGAAACTATGGCAACCAGAAATAACCAATACGATTAGAGCAAGCAAAAAGAACCATGGAAATAGTCAGTATCAGGTGTTGGGCAATACTCTGCGCACGGATTTCAGCACTGTATCGTAAAAACAGAACTGGGATCATAGCCGACTTCTAATCAATCAATAAATCAATCAATCATCGGGTGGCTGTGGCTCGGCGGTTGTTGAGCCAACCGCTAGAGTGGGTTGTCCACTAATCGTAGGGTTGGCGGTTCGATTCCCAACCCACATGACTTCACATGTGTCCTTGGGTAAGACACTGAACCCCAAGTTGCTCCCGATGGCAAGCTAGCGCCTTGCATGGCAGCTCTGCTACCAGTGGTGTGAGTGTGTGTGAATGGGTGAATGAGACACAGTGTAAAACGCTTTGTAGAACCGCTTTGGTTAAAAAAGCACTATATAAGTGCAGACCATTTACTGTCTGCTTTTTTACTAGCTCTACGCTGGATTGCAGACAAACGGCTGCAAATGAACAAATGTAAATCCGAACCAAAGCTGCTGATGTATTCAAACAGGCTTCCATTTTCCCCATTGGTTGCTCCAACTTCTCAATAACAATCCATTTGGTTTTGTCTGCCTCATAAACCCTCTTTGAGAAGCGGTACACTACAAGGGCACCGTTTCGTCACTTTCATCCTCGGTTTAGCCGTGACGCAGGGCGCGTTTTCTTTTTCCTCGGCTGTTAAAAAACAGCTGTTTGAGACGTGGCAGTGAAGAGGTAATCTGGAGAGAGCTGCAGGCTCGGAGATCTCTTAATTAAAAGCCATGGGAGTGAGCTGTGTGGAGGAGGGACAGGGCTGAGAGGTCGTGACCCCTGCAGAGGGTGATCCACAGCACACCCAGCAGGGGGCATGCTGGGTCACTGGGACAGCCTGAGGAACTCGGGTTGGGCCAGGAACAGAGGCCAGAAAATAAAAAAGGCTCCGCTACAGAACACTGCAGTGATATTCTTGATTATTTGTCTGGGTTACACGGTCTATGTTCCCTTATATTGCCCATGAAAAACACAGGGGTCTGGTTAGAATCCAATGCTAAGTTTTACCACAGTGTATTTGTAGCTACACAGCCACTTTTATTAGTGATTTACCAGCATAAATGAGGTGTTGATATTCTTGAACGTGTTGTCTTCGTTCCACTGTCTCTGGGTCTTTACATAGCCCATAAAAACCTAAGGACTACATGCTGGTTTGGTTAGCATTCACTGCTAAATGTAATTACAGTGTTACTGTAGATAGACAGCCACTTCTCTTAGAGATTTACCATCACATCTGAGGTAAATATTGATATTCTTAACGACTGTTTGTTTTCCACTGTCTCCTTGCCCTTACTCTGCCCATAAAATAAACACATGAAGGTTTGGTTAGCATTCAATGCTAAATGTAATTACAGTGGTACTTTAGATAGACAACCACTTATCTTAGAGATTTACCATCACATCTGAGGTAAATGCTGAAAATTTTTACCGTGTCTGGTTTCCACAGTCTCTGTGCCTTTACATGACCCACATTTAAGGGGGAAAAACACGCAATGGCTACATGGAGGTTTGGTTAGCATTCTAAAGTGTTGCATAGCTAAGTGTAGTTATAATGCAACTGTAGCCACAGTGATTTACCATCACATCTGAGGTAAATACTGATATTTTTCATTGTTTTGTCTGGTTTCTACCGTCTCTGTGCCTTTACATTGCACATATTAAAGAAAAGAAAGAAAAAAAAACGCACACGCACACGCATGTAGCCTGTGTTTGCTTGGTTAGCATTCGTGGTGTAACTGAAGTACAACTCTAGTTATACACAGTCTTTTCTTAGTGATTTACCCTCACATCTGAGGTAAATGTTGATATTCCGGATGATTTAGTCTACAGTCATCCTGCCTTTCTATGGTTTGTATTAAAGATTTAATGGTGACATGCTAGCTAGCTAAATCATCAGCCTCAGTGATTAGCTAGTTTATGCTTTAAGTTCATATATCTCAGTTGCTTAGTGACAGTGTGGTTCGTTTACAGTAGATTTACCACAAGTGGTTTATAATTAGCATTTTCTTTCCCAAAACATTCGAGACAAATGGAAATAGATTTCCAGGCAGAAGAGGATGTCATTTTCAGTAGTACAAGTCATTTTTTCTGGTAATTTAACAATACATCTGAGGAAAATGTTGATATTCTTGATACCCATATTTAAAATAAATAAATAAATAAAAAAATGTATGAATTCATGGTGGTTTGGTTAGCGTTTGATGCTAAGTGGAATTACACGATGTAATTTTCACTACATGGTGCCTTTTCTTATTAATTTACCAAAACATCTAAGGAAATTGTTGATATTCTCAACAATTCACGTTTCCCTCGTCATTCGGCCCTTACTTAGTTTCCATTGGTTCATATTAATTAGCTATGTACTAGCTAGCTCGCTCATCATTATTTCCCGGTTTCCATGTAACAGCCTTCTGCGTCATTGTATTCCATATAAAAGCGGTTGATGATTAGTAATCTCTTTTGCCTTTGACTTTTCCAGAAATCCACCTAAAAATTTGTGAGACAGATGGAGACATGTTTTGTCTGAGGGAGACTGCATGAGTTTCAGAGTGTCATGACCCACTGTGCTTCACACCATCTGGTTCCCTCATACATTTTTCCCCTCCATCTCTGGAGGAGCACCAGGAGGGGAAAAAAAAACAAAAAAAAACACATCACCGAGCTCAAGCAACATCACTCTGCGCACACCGTCCATGTTAAAGAAAAACTCTACCCTGAAAAATACAATATTTATATTGAAATACTTCTTGTTTATAGCAATGCTGGTGCTAATAATCAGCATGAGAAGTTAGGTAGTCCTAGGTAGAACTAAACTAGGTAGAAGTAACAGGAGGTCCTACATTAGCTTATTTTCTCATTCATCATTTTCCCAAAGTTGTAAAAGTTTCAATATGCCATGCAGCTAGTTCAGATACGGCAAAGACTCGGCCCCGGCTGGTTTCCGAGCGACGAGTTGATGAATCCGATGGCGTGGGCGGAAGTATTAGTGTGAATACTGAAGCTCTGGAAGACGATGCGTTTGATCAGACTGTACGGATGTGGAAGTGAGAGACCTGGCAGACAGAAGGACTAAAGCGCCGCTGCATCGCTCTCTTTAGGGAGACATGAAGAAGCAAGGACGAAATCTCACCGGGACCTCTATTAGCAATTCGTCGAATGGCGCTGTGGGTAATGTTTGAAAAACTGAGCATTCCAGTACACAAGCACTTAGAGATAAACTCTAACGTTCTCTTAAACAAAGAGATGGGGTGCGTTTATGCCAAGGGCAGCTCTTTCAAAAAGTACTGATGCTGAGCCTGTGTGTGTGTAGGAGGATGACGGTGTCTTTAATCCCTCACAGAGAGCTCCGTGTTGCTAAGAACAAGAGATCGAGCCAAAGGAATGTCCATCTCGAAAGAAAACACTGAAAGCGCATGTTATCGACGTGGCAGACGGCATACACTCACGGCACTGACAAACACGCTCAGTCGTTCTCTTTCTCGGCTTCTAAATGACATCTGCCTTCTATTATGCTCATTTCCCATGAACCCAATCAAGGCCCATATGGTTTAATGATTGTCTCATTCATATCTTTTTCTGTAATTTGTCATTGCGATGGTTAAATGCATTCCACAGTCGCCAGTTTGTATCCCCACACATTCGTGAAGCATTAATTAACCATTAACCTCTAATTTCCATTAACTATACGCCACCAAAGAAGCCATACCTCTCGTGTTTTCACACATCTAGCTGCAAGCACTTGGGGGTGAAACAAATGGACTGCGTTTAAAATGCGACAATCCACAGCTGGCTGATTTCTGGGGTTCTTATCAGATTCCAGGAGCTATTCATTTTGCAACGCACAGCCAATTCCTCTTGGCTTAAGCAAAATCCCACACAGTGTGCGCATACTCAAACAGTCCTTCAGTACAATCCCTGCTGACCTTGCAGTGAGGTTGGATCTGCAAACCATCTGGAAAACTAAACAGAATCCTAGAATCGGTGTACGGTTGCGTCCAAGTATTTGAGTCGACTACCAAGTGGAGTTACTCGTATTTCATGAGTTATATGCGCCATTTTATTACCGCGCCGTTCGACTCGGTCGGCACGGAGAATATTTTAGTCAAAATGAAGATAAATCCTAATACCAAAGTTAAATATATGCCGTGGCATGTCTCTCAAATACTTAGGATAAATAAAAGGTAGCAATATCACCATGAACAGACAAAACTGAATACGAAAGTATAAAGGTGGAACAGTGGGTAGCATCGCTGACTCGGATCTCCAGGATCCCCGGGTTCATTTCTGGGCTTGAGTTACTGTTTGTTCTCCCAGTGTGTGTGATTTTCCGTCTGGCTCTCCCATTCCTGCCACCTCCGTAAAACATGCCAGTTTGTGAAATTACTTGCCTGTGTGTGCATGGTGCCCTTGATGGACTGGCATGCCATCCAGGGTGTCGTCCTGCTTTGAGGCCAGTTTTCTCTGGACTGGACTGAAGAATGAATGGGGGTTAATAAAAAAACGCTTTGAAATTAGTGTGTAGATTTTTATTTATTTTTATTTTTTTTAAAGAGATTATGCTTCGATAAACACCTAAAATTGCCGTCCTAAACCACCGAGCTTCTGGCAGTGTATAGTCCAGTCTTGTTTAACCATGGCAGCTCCAGTCCAAACCTCTGGAAAGTTCTAGTCATCACATTGGAAAATTCCTCTCTCGTGCAGAGATTCATTCCAGTTCATCCTCCTGTCCTCTGTCCTAATTCCACTCCCAGCGAGAACACAAGTCTTTCCATTAAAGGAGAACCAAAAAAATAAACACATCCTGTGGAATATCTGAAGAAGAGCAGAGTCGAGGATGGAAAAACATGGGAACGTGTGGCAATCTAAGAACTGGCAAATCAGCTATACCGGGGTGGAGTGAGCCAACTTTCAAGCTGTCAAGGGACTAGGTTTTCAGTTTCACATCGACCATAGCGTATGAAATACAAATGATCCCTATATTACAGATAGTACTAGCATACCACAACTGCTCCTGACGGCATAATTCCTATCTTGGACAATCTGTAGAATAAATAACGGCAAGTACGCTATAATTCTGGATATATCAATAAACATGGAAGCACATTTGGTGCTATGTTTGCTGCACTAACAAATTAAAATGAACAAAAAAAAAAGAAAAGAAAAAGAAACTATCAAAGGGTTCCCGCAGAGCACCGAGGTCCCGGGTTCCTGGAGCGCCACTGGAGTTCAAAGGAGAATTCATAAAAGATTTAGACTCGCTCAGAGTGCAGGCTCTCGCTGCCTCGCCGTTCACTCTGACCTCGGGTTAATTTATCTAATTGCTGCACAAAGGAGGCACATCAGCCCATTTTTCGGCGACCCCTTTATCCACACACATTCATTACCCATTCCTTTCATTAGTCCCTTTCTCTGGCTGTTCCGCTGAGGCTTTGCGTCTGACGTTGAAGACACCCTCTTGTACGCTGATCCAAAGTGTGTAAAAGGACCGATAGATACACCAGGTCAGATGGTTTAGAATAGGAGGCCAACGTGAGTCAGAGTTGAAATGAGTCGGGTGGCGAGGTGGGGGGGGGGCAGGATGGACAGAAAATAGAATTTTCTGTCAATATGCGTTTTCACTCCGTTTTGAGTAAGATGACGGCCACAAAATGGTTTATAGCTAATTTAAGCAAGCTTATAAACACCAACTCGGTGTAAATCTCCTTTAGTTCAATGGAGTCTATTTGGAATGAAATGAAAAACTAAATACAAGATAGGAAAATCAGGTCCATTTAAAAAAAAAAAAAAAAAAAGGCTACAAAAGAAAACCTTAATCCAGAGTCACTCAGCTGTGCGAAATCTCCGTAACTCTAGCCTCACTTCCTGAAAGAGATACGTTATTCTGGACAGATAATTACATAGTAGGAATTCGTCTGTTCCCGAGCCAAGAAGGTCACAGCAAACGAGTGTCAGACAGAGACGTGGGAGAGTCGGAGAAAGGAAATTCGCTAACGTTTAAAGGGCAACGTTAACAGGTCATTGCGTAGATCAAATGTTTTTAATATATTTGATATGACGTGCATTTATATGATAATGTACATCGCTCTGGGGGTTATAGTTACAGAATGGATTCCCACAGTGAGTGACATTCCCAACCTGTATTTTGAAGATTTGCTACTGAGAAAGGAAGAACTAGAATTGGCTAAACCTTCGACATGAACTTCAGCTGCAACAGTGGCGCGTTGACCCGTTAACCGCCGAAAGTGACGCGTCCTCTGGTTCCCGAGTAAAACTTGGGTGGAAATATTTAAGCACGAGACCTGAGTTTTTCCCCTAAGAATCCCTAGTTCGGGATTAAAAACCGGTGAAAAATTTGTCGCCGATGGGCTAAAGTTTATGTCCTGTTTACAGCGCTCTCAAGCTGCTGCGACAGATGTTATTTTAGTCCCCAACTGCATCCTTCTAAATAATTCATTGCTGAGGAAGCACTGAGGGCAGGGCGACAAGGAAATAAGAGACAAGTCCGGACATGCAAACACTGATCAGTTTGCTTAGCCCTTTTTATACCATGTCTTCGCTGAGTTGGCAGTCCACCAAGAATAATCCCAAATCTTAAGGAATGATGGGAAATCCGAACAATGAACTGGACTGGTACGTAATGCCAGGTGTGCTGGCCTGAAGTCTACTGTAAACCTCCAGAACTGAAACGCCTCACTATACATAAACCTAAACGCAGGAATTATTCATTCTGACCGGATGTATATAGAAAATTTTGACGTCAGTTAACCAGGTCGCCACGTCCAGACCCCTTAGAAATAAAAGTGTACCATGGTTGGAATTTAAGAATGAGTGACAGGACTTCGAGGAATGCGCCGGTGTAGCCCGTAATCATCTGGGGGTCAGGATGAGGGCATCGAAAAGGAATGAGGAGCGATAGGAACAAAACCTCCTACTGAGCGAGCTACGACGGAACCGCCACGAGATCTCGATAAACAGGTCTGGGCAAGAAACTGATGAAAAGTCATTACAGACACTCAAGAGCAGGGGAAGCGATGTGACTGCAGCCCAGAGCCGAAAACCAGAGTTCCGATCAAAAAAAAAAAAAATACAAGGATGATGGAATTAGGTTAGCATGGGGGAAATAACTCCCCATTGAGATTTTTAATTGCTTTTGATTTCATTTGCACCCCTAATGTGGGGACCGCTCGAGGGAGTCCATTTTTGCTTCGGCTTGTGCGCCATCATGCAGGCATAAAAGCACCAGGGCCTCGTGGTCAAAATTAGCCAACAAATCACGTCCCGTAAGCCTGGTTAATGCTTTCCCAGGCCATCACTGCAGGCAGGTAATTAGTTTAACAGTGCGGAAGGATGAAAGAGTAGAGTTCCTGGCAGGCTTGCGGGTTATGGGATCGCGAGGGGAAGTCAAAAGTTTCACAGAGGTGGCAGGAGGAGTATGGCATTTTTATGAAGCCGTGCCAATATGGAGGAAAAGGAAGCCTGTGTTTTTGACTGGAACACCAGGTGCAGCAGGAACAACTGGTTATCTTCCAGCCTACAGACAAGAATTCTCAATCTATAGAGATACCAAACAATCCATTAGGCAGTGGTACCAACACTGCTAAGAAAAAGAAACCCTAGCAGGTACAGAGTCAACAGAATTCATAAGCTTATATTTCGGTGAATGAGACTCAATGAGAATTAATTTTTTTTGGTTCAGGTATGTGGCAAGAAACAGCAAGGCAAAAGCCTGCTCTGAGAACTACTTAATAATCAGTAGCGCCTCATTTTCTCCCAGCCATTGGAACCACACTCACTTTGTTTTCTACTGCCTCACAATACTCATCAATGACTGGCCGATTCAAAGGTCGCCTAGATAAACATGAAGCGAACGCAACTGCCACCAGAAGCAAATCCCATCTAGCGTCCTTTCTTCTTGAGTGAACTGGCGTTCCCGCCAGGTGAAGTTTATTTGCGTTTGATGCGACTGCTGGTTTGATTGAAAACGCAGGAAGGTCTAAACTTTTTTTTTTTTTTAAACGTTTCATCTCAGTTGGCACCTATGTGTTTTAGGATAGGGATGGGGAAATTACGACTAACTTCAAATATAAACGGAATTAGCACCCGAGTCGAAAAGGAAAACCAGAATGCGATATGTTTGATCAAGTGCGTTTTCAAACCTAGGTGCAATCCCGGCGGAGGATTTCTCGTTGGTCTTGGACTTGGACCATATCCTGTAGGAAAGCAATCGGGATCGGGTGTTAAATATCGTGATCGGCTGAACTCGTCATGTCACTTCCTATTTCAAGTTTCACCACGGCCAAGAAATGGATGTTGCAGATGAAATTGGAAGTCTTCTGGATGAATCTACTCAAACAGGACTATTTCTATATAGGATATAAACAAGCCACTTGGGAAGACGCGGACACTGCGTACGGACTTGAGTATTCAGAGCAAACACTCTTCAAACTGTTCCTGTCCTGACGCCATGACAAACCAGGTGGCCTGATTAATTATACCAAACAATGCCACAATAACACGAGGTTTACAAACGTATAATAAAATAACGAACGGGCGTAAAATAACGAACTTCTGGCAGAAGGTCCTTAATGCTACTGTAATGAGATATAACCATTCTCCTTCTTCACAAAGTTATGAAGATGGGTGGGTTTTTTGGGGGGTTTTTTTTTTTTTTTTTGGCTGTTGGAAACTTGCAGAAAAAGGTGGCACAGGTGCCAGACAGCACCGTCTTCTGGAATGGAGCAACCCAATCTCCCAGCAGTTTCCGACACGTGGACACGAGCCAAAACAAGTCCTTTCAAGTAAAGCACCCATTTTCCAAAAAAAAAAAAAAAAAAAAAACCCCAACAAAACCTCCACGTGGAAAGCCCAAGAGACATCTTAATTAAAATACAGAGATGGTATTATATCCATCAGTGATGTGAACTAACCAGTCACTTTTGATCAGGCTGTGGGGGGGGGGATCCAACTCTGCTGATGGAGTGGAAGATTCACAAGACAGCTAGAGCGGGAGACGGGAGGATCGGCATGTGGAAATGCAGTCGAGTGTTGATGTGCAAATTTATCAGGACTTCATCTTGCCAAGTGGTGGACTTGCTCGTTGGGTCTGACAAAAGTATGCAGAGATCACGTTTAGTGTCATGCTTGTATCTAAAATCTTGCTTGTATCTTAAAAAACAAAGCGGTTTGAGGTTAGATCTGAAGATGACATCTTGACCAAAGGGTTCTAAAAAAATAAATAAATAAATAAAGTAAGGAAAATAAAAATATGTACAAATCACCATTAAACAAATAATACATAATAAGGCGGCCAATGACATTCTGAACATTTATTTATTTATTTTAAATATACACTATAGTGCTGTTGAATTCTTGAATCTGATTGGTCAGAAGGAACCAGAAGATAAAGAAGATAAAGCGGTGAAGTTTTACATTACAGGAAACGTTTTCAAGACACAGGAGTGGAAGTTTCTCTGTAACTTGAGCAGCATTTATTTGGCTTGTTAACCTCGCTGAGTTATGATGTTTGCTTATGCACTTAGCTGCTATAATATAATGCAACTTTAAATGGGATAAACAGCTTTACATGTTCTTCATCGATGAATGAACAACTGTAATTATCCGCAAATCGCCGTGGTGTATAGGCTTTAACAATGCGTTCGGGAGGTGTCCATATAGGAAAATAATCCACATCCGGGCTCGTCACACCGCTATCGTGGACGATTTTCCTATAAAAGCACATCCATTTGAAGAAATAGCTTGTTAAACGGCTCAAAAATCCGATTCTCGGAGCTACTACGTTCGTACGGGACACGTTGATATGTTAGGAAACCAGCCCGTGTATTTGGAAGGATTAATTCAAAGAGAAAAATTAAATCAGACCCCATGAATCGTTTAAAGCGATTTATTAAGAAGACTCTGAGATTTGCTTGAGGAACCCATTGAATCTTTTGTTGCAGGATAATGTAGAGGGCTTAAAATAACAAATATCTGATTCCAAACATGAAACGGCCTCAATTCCTGGTTTGATCCTAGTGTCAATAGTCCTGGTACAAGCCCTTACGTGCTAGTCCTGAAGACTTGCTCACAAGAAATCAACACTGTTCGACAAATACTGTCCATGAAGCAAAAAAAAAAAAACTGTTCTAGAACCATAAAGAAGGAAGAAAAAAAAAACCCCTTCGATTTACAAACTGAAATACATTTTTAGTTGGAAACTCTATTCCATCATCCAGCACTGCTTCCCAGCATTACTCGGGATGATTAAATCAGCCACTAATCCCCCAATCCCTGGATCAGAGACGCCATGATGACACGTATAACACACCAATATGTGGCAGGACTTTAAGCCTGCGGTCTCCGAGCTGTTTAAACCTCCCTCCGTTAATATCCCCCCCCCCCCAAAAAAATAGAAGAGATACGCTATTGTACAACGAGGAAGATTGCAAAAGCCCCGTCATGTCAGAGGAGCAAGTTATCACCAGCCTAGGAACAGTGGAAGAAAAAAAAAAAAAAACCCCAAAAAAACATGCCAGCGTGGTTGGGTGTACTCACAGGCCCAGTGTGTGAGGTTGAAATATCGGTTCTCTGCATTCTATGTCAAATACATCACCGTCTCAGCACTGCCAAGGTCCACAAATACATCATCCTGCCTAAGTACTCGGAGCGCCGGGTAAACAAATGACAAACCTTCATTCTGCAATGGTGAGCTCCCCGGGGCGAGGCACTGCTGGTTCAGGGCGAAAAGATATATACACTAGGCTTGCTTATGGGAAACCGTGTACTGTGAAATCAAGCTCAGAGAATAAAAGGTCCGCGAGAGGGTTCGGGAGTTACGGTGTAATTTCGGGGGACGGAGATTTTTAAGTGGCGTTCGCCCGTCGTGTGGTTTGTATCAAGTGGACAAAAGGAGCAATGTTAACAATGTTATTCCAGCTGGTCTGTTGTTTAAGACCTCAGTGCTGTTGAATTCTCAGCTCCGATTGGTCGATTTAGTTCTCTGTAACTATTCATCGACGAGTCTAGATCTCGGGTTTGCTTGCTTGTATACCTTGACCATGTTTGGATCGATGCGTTGAGCTCCTGACCTTGAACATGTAAGGAGCTTCTCCGTATGACCGATGTTTTGACCTTGCTGTGATCTTGACCCTGTCTGGACCGATTCCGAAACCTAATCAGTTCACCGCTGGTTACAACGATCACTCCGTATAAACCCTACAGCCATCCGGCCGCTCATTCTTAAAATATATATGGTATGAAGAGAAGCACGGTATGACGTAATCAACTTCCGGATGGTGACAGTAACTGAAAAGCAAGTGTTCAAACTCCACGCTCAACAGTTTAGTGAGCGCCTCGCTTTGATCGAGCACAAGTCAGGCAAACATGAATTCATTTATTAGCTGAAGCTCAGCGTGGGCGTAATTTGGTGTAATTAATCATTAATCTCGCTTAAGGAATCTCTCTATACTGTAAAATGCTCGGTTCGTGTTGACCTGCGATACGAACGTGTCAGGTAAAATCTCCAGTCGACACTGTTTGCACAAGTTTCTTGTTTTTCCTGCTCTGCATGCGCGTGAACATCCACATCATTTGTGAGGAAACTCGGGGCAGTGAAACGTGCCCAAAAATAAAATCTGAATTCCAGGAAACTGTCACTGTATGAAATATTCTAATGTGCTAAATAATTTAAAAGCTAAGCCGGAGCGTGCCTAGAACCGAGACGGCAATGGTGTGTGTGTGTGTGTGTGTGACAAATTTTTTTTTTTTTTATTCTTGCAGCTCCCAGCGACTAGAACGTATTCTGCTGTGTGCGTAGCTCACAAATAAACAACATGCAGATAAGGAGAATAAAAGTACTACATAAATGATTTCGGATGGGAGTTTGAGAACGTGTAAACTGCAGCACGCCGGTGTTCATCGAGGTCTCGTTCACCATGCTAACGTGATCATGCATCACGTGTATGCGATGTAATAACTGGCCAGACTGTAGTAAATGTTATTAAATGTGGACAGTTCATTATGACGGAGCTGCTGAGTGTTAGGCAGTCGCAGCTGTGTGATAGGTCCAGCATCTTCAGAGCCTTCACTTAGACGGAAGGATAAAAAAAAAAAAAACTTCAGTTAAGCCATAATGGAGTGTTCCACTTAAGAAGGAATTAAAACTATTTTCAATAAAGAAAAAGAAGGGGGGGGGGGGGACCACAAGAGTGTGTGTGTGTGTTGTTTTTCCATCACCTAAACTAGTCTGAAAAGCTAATGACCAAATGACTACAATTACACTTATATATTTAGTTATAACATGGCAGCTTTAGCTTGAACCTGCCCATTTTCCAGGGGATCCAAAATACTGGAACATGTGACCGATAGGTGTTCCATGTTGCCCAGGTGAGCCATGTTACAATGATTATTTACTTTAATTAATAGCTCTGAATGTCTACTTTTGGTTCGAGCCCTGGGTTTCACCTGTGAACACTGCGTTTGTTGTTAAAAAGGATAAACCAACACGACGATCCGAGAGCCGTCTCTGGGAGAAAAGCAAGCGTTTCTGAAGCTGACGAGTGAGGGGGAAATCAACCAGAGCCATTGCACAAGCATTGGGCACAGCCAATACACCAATCTGGAATGTCCTGAAAAAGAACGAAACCACTGGTGTACAAACAAACCAAATACAGCAGTCGGTGACATCACCAACAACCTCCACACAAACACACACACTCACAGAGATCTGTATTATTACGGAGTCAGTATTTCATCTTTACAAACGTCACTTTTCCAAGCAAAAAAATAAATAAATAAATTGATGTTACAGGAGCATACATATATAAAACCGTTGTCATGAAACCGACTAAAACTAAACCCAAATTTGTTTAAAAATGAGCACTTGCATGGATGGTGCGACAATAAAAGTCTGATTTCTAGAAACTGCTCCAACGCACTGGAATCAAATCATGATATTTTAAGACGAGCCAAATGACTAATCCCGAAGCACCACGTAAGATTTCACACACAGACTAAAAGCTTTGAAGATCCAGTTTGCTGTCCAATCAGGCCTATCTGCTACAGCCAACTTTAATCGTGCGATTTTTCGCACCACTTTTGCCGTCCGTGGAAAAAAAAAGAGAAAAAAAAATGTCGTTAAAAAAATAAATAAATACATTTTTTAAATAAATATCGTACATCCTAAAAGAATTCTTTGGTGATCGGACTTGATTTAGCGACGCTGTGACATCTTTCTTTATCACCTCAGGTTCATGCCGATTGATGACGTAAGCAAACTGCAGTAATTTCTTTAATTACAGGTCTGGTGTCTCTTTAGATAATCTGCATCAAAGAATCTGACATGAGCATGTGTCGTCTGCTAAAGATTTTACCAGGATTATCTGGGACGGCATTTTTCCCGTTCGAGTGAATTAACTCTGACGATATCGGTTGAGAGGAATGCTTTCGGCGAGGACGTGTACAGCCCATAACCGTGGCTGAAACGCCTCATGAAAACTCCACGTTAGTGGAATGTAGTCCGACGTCCCTTTAACCCAGCATCCCTTTTAACGCCGATCTCTCGGATACACAATGGATCCATCAGCAAAAGCCGAAAGCGTCGCTCAGTCCAACTTTCTTCTGCGTCCACTTTTCCTTCCCACTCACACACACACACACGATTACAGAAACCAGCTTAAAGGTTGAAGTAAAAGAAGTCAAACAAAGTGAAAAAAAATATATATATATAAAAAATAAATGTAACCTAAGGTTGGCCAGATTTCTACAAGTTCCACACTCCTGTCCGGTTTTCAGTGAAAGGGCAGGTGAGGCTGGTGTTTTCTATAGAAAACGAAAAACAGGGAGGAGGTGACCTTTCCATCAAATTTCCCAGCATTCTTCTGTCTTTGGCTGGAGGCGGACGTGCCCGGGCCTGGCTACAATCCTCCGCCATCTCTCCATCAGAAGCGTGGGATCGCTGTGTAAACGACACCCTGGCAACAGCACTGATTTGTGCGCGCGCGTGTGTGTGTGTGTGTGTGTGTGTGTGTGTGTGTGTGTGTGTGTGTGTGTGTCGTTCTTCTGTTACGGTGCCTGAATAAATTAAAACACATTCTGACAGAGAGCATGGTGATTTAAACAGCTCCACAAGGCTTACTCTGAGCAAAAGGCACCATCGAAAAACCAAAAACTGCAGGAGATTATAAAGAAATTAGCGATAAAACCTTACGCGGTACACAGCTCTTACAAACGATAAACGTTTGGCTTGAAGCGTCTGAGAAGTGGATCGACAGAACATTTAGTGATCACGTATGGTCTAATAAGTACCGTGACGTTTTAGGAAAACGATCGACGACGTGGGGCGGTGCGACGAAGCGGACTTCGTTCCTTTCTTCCGACGACACGTCCCAAAGCGGTTTATTCCCCTTCCACGATAGCGATGAGTCAGCGATTTTAGATTTACTACAGAACGACGTACGGTTTATACGTTTACAGCGAGGTTTAACGTTACGGGACGTCAGTTCGTTCACCGGCCTCTTTCCGTCACGGGAAAGTCCCCGGATACGCTCTCCTCAGACTTTACAAAGCGCCGACACTGGAGACTCCTTTACGGAAACGTGAAAAAACGTGAAAAAAATTCTCTCGAGCTATACCGATTTAGACATTTAGCAGCATTCTTAGCCTGCTCAAATCGACACGAGTGTAATATTTTGTTATGAAACAGCATGGTGCCGAGTTTCACGACATCGACAGAGGGGGGGAAAGTCCAGACGTTTAAAGCGTAGATGGAAAAAGTTTTATTGGGAAACATCTGGAAAGCCTTTCATTAGACGTGTTGACTAATGCTACCTTCCGCAGCCACAAACCAAAGGCAAAGTCCAGTAAGTGCAATCTAAAATAAACACGAGCGAGACTGTAAACAGAGATCAAACCGGATGAAAAAGCTTCCGCTTTCCGCACTGGCATTCCCGTCCACATCCATCCGGGCTCGAGCCGTAGTTGTTACTTTACTTCTGCCATTGTAGTCAATACGTATGGACTGAAGTATTCAAATTCCTCAGATGAGGTTATGTTCATGTTGATTCATAATCAAGATTAGGTTTGTGCAATATAACGATGACGAACTTCTTAAAAAAAAAAATAAAAAAACAGAAAGAAAGAAAAATTATACAATACCACATTATCCAGTGATATTGATCTTTACTCGGATTAGATCATAACGCAGGTTTGTCGTTTAATATTTCATCACGGTTAAAATGAATGAGAGAGTTCTCTCGATTTAGTTCTTTGTTGTTCATTTTTAGCCACAGTGCCTTGATTTCTTTATCAACCCGACGGCTGTGACCGTAAATGACTGCGGTTAAGCTAGCCGCTCTTTGCCAAACCACGTTTAATCAAGGGGCGTGGCTTTTAGAACTTGGGTAGTAGTGCTAAATGCTGAAAATGAAAAGGCAGGAAGGAATCTTAGACAAAAAGAAAACGTGTCATGGTCTGATCTACGAGTTCTTCACGACGATAGCAACACAGACTTCGGAAGTACCAAAAAAAAACCAAACAATTTTTAAAGTTTTTTTAAAATTTTTTTTATTTTTTAAGTTCTCCTCTGTGATAGGTTGATTCGCCCTACTGACACTTGTAGCTACAGTTTTCTTTTCTGTGTCATTTTTTTTTTTTTTTTTTTTTTTTTTACCTGTTCTGGATGATTAGTTTCAATCATTATCCGAGGTTTTTATGTTAAATCTGGGGGGTGGGGGCTCCATACAAGCCTAATGATCATTTGTCTTCATTTTTTCCCCTTTAAATAATGTCTACATGGTGCTAACCAGAGAACTAACAAAAACCGGCTACTAAAAAGGAAAAAAAAAAAAAAAGTGTCACACCTGCTACACCAAATTAACTCCCACAGTCACCCTTTCAAACCCAAGCCCCTTTCCAAGGGAGAAAAAAGGGCTGGGGATCAAATGGCAACCATAAACCGAAAGCTTCTACCACGTTTCTAATTAGGAAGCGCTGCCAAAGCACGGAGGAGAAAAGAAGAAAAAAAATGTGCGCGGTCTGTGTGACACGGAGACGGGCTGACGTCATGCTGCCCTTCGGGGATTTATATTTTTATATTTATAGCGCAGTTTTAAACCCTGCTGCCTGGCTTAGCGGCGCAGATGCACACAGAGATGGAGGACTGTGGGTGGATGAGGAAGCAGATGACGGGCATCAACTAGGCAGAAAATGTACATAATATGCACTCGAGTCTCGTTGGAGAGCAGAACGCAAAGTTCCAGGTTTCTCATCAGCAAAGAGATGGTATGAAAAGTCACGATTTCGGGTTGCAACAAAGGCCTCCATTTTGGAAGCAGTTGGGTCACGTTTCATTCAAATTAACTTCCAACGGCACTGATGAAGTGCCCTAGAACTTAACAAGCCGTAACTAGCAGTGTGTAAAAAATGAATGCGGAAAGAGACACATACACACGCTTTGAATGGTCAAGATGAGGTTGTAAGGTAATGATAAATGTAAGGGTGTACTTACTTTTCCCATGTGACCGACTGTGGTTTGTTTTTTTTTTGTTAATTTAATTGTGAAAATTACGACAAAATACCAATTTTGTGTGTAATTTAATAGAGCTCAACTTTATTAATAGGCACTGTTTCAAAGAGGATCCAATGTTTGCTTGTCCATATATGTCTTTAAAAAATTCCATGGGGTGTACTTATTTTTTCACATGACTGTGCGTCCTATCAGTTCGGAACTGTACCGCCCCATACATCCCGTCGGTTCGGGAACTGTACCGCCCCATACATCCCGTCAATTCGGAACTGTACCGCCCCATACATCCCATCAATTCGGAACTGTACCGCCCCATACATCCCATCAATTCAGAACAGTACCGCCCCATACATCCCGTCAATTCGGAACTGTACCGCCCCATACATCCCGTCGGTTCGGGAACTGTACCGCCCCATACATCCCGTCGGTTCGGGAACTGTACCGCCCCATACATCCCATCAATTCGGAACTGTACCGCCCCATACATCCCATCAATTCGGAACAGTACCGCCCCATACATCCCATCAATTCGGAACTGTACCGCCCCATACATCCCATCAATTCGGAACTGTACCGCCCCATACATCCCATCAATTCGGAACTGTACCGCCCCATACATCCCATCAATTCGGAACAGTACCGCCCCATACATCCCATCAATTCGGAACTGTACCGCCCCATACAGCCCGTCGGTTCAGGAACTGTACCGCCCCATACATCCCATCAATTCGGAACAGTACCGCCCCATACATCCCATCAATTTGGAACAGTACCGCCCCATACATCCCATCAATTCGGAACTGTACCGCCCCATACATCCCGTCGGTTCGGGAACTGTACCGCCCCATACATCCTGTCAATTCGGAACTGTACCGCCCCATACATCCCATCAATTCGGAACAGTACCGCCCCATACATCCCATCAATTCTGAACAGTATCGCCCCATACATCCCATCAATTCGGAACTGTACCGCCCCATACAGCCCGTCGGTTCAGGAACTGTACCGCCCCATACATCCCATCAATTCGGAACAGTACCGCCCCATACATCCCGTCGGTTCGGGAACTGTACCGCCCCATACATCCCATCAATTCGGAACTGTACTGCCCCATACATCCCATCAATTCGGAACAGTACCGCCCCATACATCCCATCAATTCGGAACAGTACCGCCCCATACATCCCATCAATTCGGAACAGTACCGCCCCATACATCCCGTCGGTTCGGGAACTGTACCGCCCCATACATCCCATCAATTCGTAACTGTACCGCCCCATACATCCCATCAATTCGGAACTGTACCACCCCATACATCCCTAATTTCTCCATCTGGGGATTAATAAAGTATTATCTCATCTCATCAGTTTGCACTTTTTTTTTTCCTCTCTTTTTTTTTTTTTTTTTTTACACAAATAGTACTTCAAAAGCCCAACAAGGAAAACACAAATGAGCCCGACATCATATTTAACCAAGGCTACATCACTGCAGTGTCCATTCTCAAACTAGCCAGGCTTGACGATGTCAAAGAAAAGAAAAATTGACTCCGACTATAGGAGCTTGGATTTCTGATTACTTTTTCCTGCAGTGCAAGGACGAGGCCATTTCTCTCATATGTCAGGAGTCAGTGGCTGTGTTTAAAGAATACAACCTAACAACTATACAATATGATTCTCAACACGAAGAATAATACAGCTGTCTTGTGGGCAGGCGACGTCTGAGAAAACTGTCATTTGTCTCTTACGCGTCCCTGTTATGACTGTTCCCCACTTTAAACCTCGGATGAGATGGTAGTCGCCAAAACGTGTACACTCCACTGCAAATGCTGTATTGTAAGCAAGGAGAAGGCAAGACTACTAACTTTCTCAGTGCCAAATATGAGGTTCTCCAAGTACGACAGACAACCGATGCTGTAGAAATAGGTCCGAGGAATTCCTCTGAGATTCATTAGGATACCTGATCCCTAATTGCCATAGATTTGAGAAAATGTCGCTCGCTAGCGTGAACAAAGGCTTATAGCTACCATCGTACAAAAAAGCTTCCGTGTAACCTCGTAAAAAGTTCTTCGGTCTGTCGCTCGGAAACCCTTAAGACTTTGATCTGCTTTGATATGAATCTTACGGCTGAAGTGCTGGATCTTCTCCAAATTTCCCCCTCTATGGACGCGTGAAAAACGGTGCTAATGAAAGTACTTTCCCTCTTTTCAGTCAAGTTTTTAACTAAAAATAGCAGCATACTGGAGACAAATGGCATGCAGGGACGTATGCAAAACAGCGCATGGAAGTGAATCGATGCAAACTGACGGGTTCACCGAGGCATCGTGTTCGAATTCTTATCCGAGTCCACACTTGTTTCTCTTCCATCAAAAAGAAAAAAAAAAAAAAAAAAGGCTTGGCTTGTGGAAAGACGACGGAGCTGCGAGAGGGAAAGACATCATCTTGGAAAGGCTTAAATTATAACGCATGAATGGCGAAAAAGTAGTACGGCAACAAACTTCTCGAAAACCACTTTTCCTGTTCGAGGGTGCACTATGAGGACCACAGAGCCTCCTGCCAGCTGCAGGCTTGGCTGTTTTAGCCGTTGTGTGATGGTGAGCTCAGTGTGTGTGTGTGGGGACATGAAACGGGACAAGCCGTCGACCCTGCGTTTTTCCCACGCTGCCAAACGGCTTTCCAAATCGGGAACGGAGACGAAAGGCTCGAAAACGTTCTCGGCTTTCCTTACTTCAGAGCCGCAACGTCGTCTGGACGCACGAGTGCGACAGATGGAATTGCTATACATGTCTCTCATCATATAGAGAGACCAGATACAGAGAGAAAAACGGATACAGTCACGTGAGCATCACCTGAGCAAACCTCACGCTTCGGCTCGGCGTCTGTCGCTCACGATTAGCGAGCCTTATAAACTGTTACAGTGAACGAGCGTGACCTCAGGGACCGCCGTGGATGACGCGGATATTCGGTGAAAATCCTTTGCACATGCTAAACGAAGCATTCGTTCACATTTGGAAGAAATCTTCAAAATGTGATTTTCTCCCTTTTCACTTTTGAAGGTAACCAGAAGGTTTAAAATGCTGGGGACTTTACTCCTGGTTGAGAAATCAGTCCATACAGCATTATGCAGAGGTGTTTTGTTTTTTTAAAATCACAAAACCACTTTTCCGCCACTTTGAAAACTGCCATTTTACCTGACATGCTAATTGGTCAAATTTGATAATTGTCTATCTGATAAAAACTGTTTATATTCTCCTTCCAAATAACGTTTGCAAATCGTAATCAAGGTAAAATATTTACGACAATCGTTTATCACCCAGCTGTAAATCCAAGTCGCACTTTAAAATGCGCCAAAGGTGCTCGATCGAGTCCGGACAAACCCGAGACGTCTCAAGCCGTCCTTTATTTAACCCATTTTGATTCAGACCGATGCGAGTCAGTTACTATTTCAATCATTATTTCCTCCGCTCCCTCATCAAGGGCCCTCCAGCAGCCAAAGCGCCTTGTGCTTCCTACCCGTAATCACCCACTAAGGCAGGGGTGGAGAGACCACTGATCTATAAGCAGTCTGTTATCTTTTCGAGTATCACCGTCTCATTAAATCCTCCGTGATGTCCCGGCGTGTGATTACGGCGGCTGTCGGGGCGAAAGCGGCCAAATCTGCTATTAGACGAGCGAAACAGCTGCCTGCGAAATCGCGGTCTTGCGTTACGACCCGAGACGGCTCCAGGCAGCCGTTAGCGTAATTACACACTCAGGTAAACCAACACACGCCGCCGAGCGGCAAAGTGAGCGCTTCGGATGTTTATCGAGAAGCCGATTTCACCCAAAGTATCCGATTTACTTATTTAACGGTCTTGTGTGTGCTGGTTCGTCTTTAATTTCAGCCGTCTAAAGGTTCGAGCAAGTTTACTTATCCGCACGTTCGCGATTCCTCTCGGGGTTTTAAACTTGCACCCCTTTGGATCGCTCGGAGGACTGTGGGGAAAAAATGCAGGAAGGCATCCAAATGTAACGCTCTACGAGTCAGTCAATTGGACGCTTTATCCAAAAGCGATGCCTGCAGAATCAAAATTCAGAAAACGGTCCAAGTTAATTAGCAGCCGCTGCCTAAAGGGAACGGTCACACAAACGCGGGTATGCCGCGTAGCGCCAATTATGCAGGTGCTTAAACCTTTACCACGATCACCTCTCTCTTCAGGTCTAAGGAGAAGTGTTCATCTCTTGCAATTCGTGACCATATGTACAGACATTTGCCAAAAAAGCTTGGCGAAAGTAATAATGCCGGCCGATATGTGAGATTTTACGCTTCGTCAGACAACGAACTAGTAAAACGATCCGTACAACCAACCGCCTAGCTAGCTGCTAGCGTAACAACGGGGGTGGTTTACGTCTACCACAGGTAAACCTTGCATACATGTAATGATCATGTGACCTACTAATGATCGAGACCTACAGCGGTTTGCATTAAAATTAGAACCATGGAACCTTTCGCATGGCGACCGTGTGTACGTCGTGAATACTATGCCAACAACATTAACCACTGAATCGATATTAATCCCATCCGAATCATAAAACTCAAAAAAAAAAAAAAACCGACCCATCACTATATGTGTCTTGTTAGAAAAAGATTTACAGCTTTCGAAAACTGCCTGATGTCTTCATATTAAACACTATCTAGTTATGAATTCTGGGATCTGGGACACTGTTACAGACTCCATCAGAGTCATGACTGTCTGAATTTTCCCCATCACCGTTTCATTTCATGTTTCATAGTCACTTAGTTAATTTTCCAAAACAGTCCTGCCTTTGGGGAATGCGCTGTGAGAAATGATGGAGAAAATCTGAGGCGTCCATGAATAAGACATGAAAATTTCAAGTAAAAAGGGGTTGGGGGGTGGGGGATGTGACTCAAATACGGCCATTAATTATTCACCGGCGTAACCGTCAGCGTTGTGGGTTCACATGAATCGTGTACGACGTCTTCGTCACTTGTCCGTGTAGAGGGAGGGTGTGTGTGTGTGTGTGTGTGTGGGGGGGGGGGGGTTATAGCCTATGGCTA